>NC_092877.1:190575360-190767084 GCF_028372415.1 Notamacropus eugenii | reverse complement strand
TAAATCATAATACTGAAATAGTCTTATAATTTTTATTTTCTCTGTGAATTTTAGAATTGTATTCAGCTTTGTTTTTTATTTGGTTCTTCCTTCTATAGGCATATCAATTTTCTCCCTGGTTCAAAAGTTTCTTGGCCTTTCTCTAAGTCCCATTCCTGTTGACTAATATTCATAGTCAGTACTTCGCTGCTTAGTTGTTTCAGTCACATCGGACTCTTCATGACCCCATTTGAAGTTTTCTTGGCAAAGATACTGGAGTGGTTTGACATTTCCTTCTTCAGCTTATTTTACGGATGAGGAAACTGAGGCAAACAGGGTTAAGTGATTTGCCCAGAGTTACACACCTAGTAAGTGTCTTAAGCCACATTTGAACTCAGGAAGATGTCTTCTTGACTTCAGGCCAGGAACTTTATACACTGTGCTACCTAGGTGCCCTGTATAACTATGTGGTTATATTGTATACTGTACAGATGGTGTCATCAGAATGAAATCTTATCTCTCAAAAAAGATACCTTTTTCCTACCTAACACCCTATGTAGAGACATAGTCATGAGTAAAATAAATGAGATAGCACAAATGCTTTAGCGAATCCCCTTGAAACCTAATTTTTGCTGTTGTTGCTCTTTTCACTGGCTAATTTTGTAATTCTATTAGGAAAGTTATCAAAATGATCTGGTATGATTTGCTTTTAATAAACCATCCTGCTTCTTACAGATAATTCCCTTCTGCTGGTTGTTGCTTGCAGATGTTACCTCAATATTTGCTCTGTTTTTAATTTTGCTAATTATATCGAGCCTTCAGAAAAATAATTAATATAATCATCATTCCTTTCAAGTTAAAAAAAATGAATGTTTTCCATTTATCTTTGGTACTATATGCCTTCTGTATGCAGAAAGCTAGTTAGTAATAGGATAGAAGATATTCCTAGGATAGACAGTAAAATAAGATTATTCCTTATGACTCGAAGTATTTTCATGTAGCTCAGTAAGTAGTTTATGTTCTTGACTAAATCCCCATTTTAGACACTTTATATATGCACATGCATATACACACATTTTTATTTATGCATATGTATCACTATATGGTCAGATACACACATACATACACCCATACAGGTTTAAGTATTCAAGGATCTGATGTTTTTCTCAATTATTTTTCTCAATTATTTTCAGTTCATAATCTGGTCATTGTATTTGACTGGGAAGAATAGAGTTACCTTTGACTAATGCGTCAGTTGCCCTCTGGCATTTCTGCTATAATGTTTTAAATGTGCTCTTCTTTCATCATTTTCTGAGAGGGTCTGCCTTAATCTGAAGTTACATCTGAAGATATTTTAGATTCCATACTCTTGGTCTGTAGT
Source organism: Notamacropus eugenii (assembly GCF_028372415.1). Taxonomy (NCBI): domain Eukaryota; kingdom Metazoa; phylum Chordata; class Mammalia; order Diprotodontia; family Macropodidae; genus Notamacropus; species Notamacropus eugenii. The sequence goes on along the minus strand of NC_092877.1, from coordinate 190,765,724 downwards.
AAACCTCAATTTTAGGGGAAAACTCAAAATTGATGAAAAAAACCCTCTAGTTTATATTATGTTTTATTTCTATTAACATTTTATGTGATACAAGATAAGTGAAAAAATATGCATATAGACTTTCAGATGGATCTTCCTGAATGTATCTCCTTTCGGGGGTGGGAGTGGGATGATGTACATTCTATGTAATTCTAGAAGGGATAGTCAGGAAATTGCAGGGTCAAAAAAGTTTTTTATCTCCGTTAATTAGGAACAATCTTGCTAAGTAGAAAGATGCTCATCATTAGGAATTTGGTTACTAGGTGATGGACTGTATGGTTATGACCACCAATGAAACAAAGAGAAGAAATGGATCTCAGTTTTACGCAGACATTCCACTTACACTATGACAGACGTGATGACAGAAAAGAAGCAGAGTATACCAAAAATCACACGTAGAGATGTTAAACACAAGACAGGAAATTGCTGAGGACAATCACTCAGAACCAGATTAAAATGTATTTGCAAAATAAATAAAAAATATAATAGAATGCTTGGTTGTTGACCCTCTATCTATCTGAGTTGGGCACCACTGCTTTAGATTACATATAAGGATGAGATGAATTGAGAGATCTTTATCTAAAAATTAAGCTACATTAATAATGATATTCTTATAATTAATGTAACAGAAGGCAAAAGTAAGTTGTAGTTAAATAGGATAGACAATAGGGATTCTTTCCTTCTTTCTCTTTCTTTTTTGTAGTTTGTTTTCAAAACTGGAAATAGAAATAGCGTTTATTTCATTTGCATACAAGTTTAATTAGAAAACACATTATATATTTCTATATCCTTCCTATATACTTTGTTTTTTATCAATAATTTATTATTTTCATTTTTCAATTAGTCAATATTTAAAAAATTACTCTGTCCTTTCCGCTATATTCCCTACTCTCATTGAACAGATTATTAAACAAAACGAAAACAAAAACAAAACCTGAACAGCAAATATCTAAATTCTTTTCTATATAATCCACAAAACAAATTTCCGTATTGATAATGTGCAAGAACGCATATCTCTCTTGGCATTTCAAGTTGATCACCTCTCTGTCAGGAGGTGATTACCATGTTTTATTTTCACTCCTTTGGCTTCATGGTTTATTTTTCTGTATAATATTATCAGTTTAAATTATTTGCCTAGTTCTACTCACTTTACTCAGCATCACTTTTGAAAGTTATTTTCTTTTTCCTCTGAAGTTGTCCATTTTATCTTTTCTTCTGGCAAAATAATAATCCATTAATTCACATGTCATAATTTGTTTAGTCATTCCCCAAAATGTGGACATAGTTCCTAATTTTAGGTTAATATGAAAAGAAGTGCTACAAATACTTTTGTACAGATAAATAGTTTTCTTATTTCTTTGATTTCCTTGAGGAAATTATGCTTAAGAGAGGCATAATTGGGCCAAAGGGTATACACATTTGTGACGGCAAGCAAAGCTGCTTTTGTTTTAGAAAATCAAGTGCCTCTGATTGAATCTTGCCTTTCATTAATCAAGAGTCTGCAATTAGAAATAGTGTATATATATTATAGATAGAGTTTTAACCAATCAGACATGTGCAAGTAGGCTCCAACCAATCAGATGCTGAGCAGAACAAAAATCTTTTAATTTTATATCACCAAAATTGTCTGTTTTATCTTATGTAATCCATGCTAACACCTATTTGGCTACATGCCCTTCACTCTATCCATAGCCCCAAAAGATAATTTCTTCTCCGTCCTCTAATTTATTTGTAATTTTGCCTTGTATATATGGATTATACGGCCATTTGGAACCTATCTTCTTACATGGTATGAGGCGTCGGTTTAAACCCTATTTCTGTATATTGCCATCTAACTTTATCATCAGCCTTTTGTCTTGTGGGATGAAGTCAGCTATTAATAGATCTCCTGTCTTGCTTGAAATTCTTGATCTTTTGTTCTTCTACATGGATTTCATTACTAGTTTTTCTAGTGCTATAAAATATTCTTTTGGGAATTTGATAGGTATAGCACTGAACAAGTAATTAATTTGGGTAGTCTTGCTCTTTTTGCTCTATTGGCACAGCCTAATCACAAATGATTGATGTCTCTCCAGATATTTAGGTCTGTGTTCATTTCTGGAAAGATGGCTTTTGTAATCAGATACATATAGTCCTTCCACTGGAAGACACACTCTTAAGTATTTCCTAGCTTCTATAATTATTTTGAATTAAACTTCTTTTTCTAGATCTTCTTGTTGAATTTTGCTGTTTATTTCCAAGAATGCTGATGACGTAGATTTATATTCTGCAACTTTGAAAAGAAATTTATTTTTAGTTGATTTTCCAAGTATATGATCACATCAACAGTAAAACATCGATAATTTTATTCTCTTTGCCTGTGCTTATTCCCTTGATTTGTTTTTCTTGTCTTATTTCTATTTTCAGCACCATATTAATTATTACTGGTAATGAAGGCTGTCCTTGCTTTACCTCTGATGTTATTTGAAAGGCCTCTAACTTTTCTTCATTATATGTAATATTTGTTCTTGAGGGGTTGAATGGCTAAATCCAAAGTATCAATTATTATTATTTAATACAAACTTTAAAGGAAGTCCCCAGAGATTTGCATTTAGCTTTAGTGTTATCAGTAATTTGATATACCTAATAGATGACATGCTTATCAATTATCAATTGGCACAAAATTATAGATAACAAATTAGAGGAAAGAGTCAGGATCCAAAAAGATCTTCATATAGTTGGACATTGATTTGATCTAATATGAAAATTAATATAAGTAAATGTAGATACTTTTACTTGAATTAAAAAAAAATCAGCTTCCTAAAAGAAGAAGGAAAACTACACAGCAGTTTATCTAAAAGTTGTCAACATTTTAATTAAAAACGATGCAATAGTGTGATAGAATAGCCAAAAACAACCAATGTGACCTTAGGCTATTAAGATATAGTATCTAGGACTAAGACAGTGATAACTCTAGTTTATTTTAGCCTGGTCAAACCACATACAGATTATTGCAGGTATTTCCTTCTCCCACTTTTTGGGAATGATATTGATGAGCTACATTGTATCCAGGGGAGGGGAACCAAGATGGAAAGACCTTAGGACTTTCAACTTCGTCTATAGGAGTGGAGTTTTTGAGGGTGGTCAGTCGTTATGCATTTGACCAGAAAGTGGATTAGATGGCTCAGGAGAAGACAGTGAGGCTGATGACCTTGAACAGGCCTCCCTCACTCAAATCAAAGTCAAGTGCAATTGATATCATCATGTTGATGTCATATCCTCTTGGAGAACAAAGGACAAACACAAGCCATGAGTGAGTACCAGCTCCGCCCCTTCCCTTCCTTCCCCTCCCTTCCTCTCTCCTTCCTTCCTCTCCCCTCCCCTCTCCTCTCTTCTGGTGTTCTGCCCTGGTGAAGGTAAATTCCATGGCCAAAAGCTGCCTTCTTTCCTTTGGGTTTACTGTCTACACTTCTTGCTCAAAGATCAAGCCTTAAACCCAATTCACTTTGGAGCTCATAGACTGGACAACAAGTCCCCACTCACCTAGGACAGAGTAGATGTAATAACTAAATTCTAATTGCTTCTCTTTTACCAAGGAATCCTGAGAGTCTTACTCTCCCAATTTAATTTTTTTTTTTATTAAAGGGACCATCTCTTGAGTAACTTAAAGAAGGCTTTTCATTGAATGGGTGTATCTCACTCAGAGTTAAGATTGCAAAGGTCTCCCATTGTATCCTGGGCCATCTTCAGTCATCCTGATGAATATCATGCCACTGGACCAGATGGCTCAAGAGAAGAAAGTGAGGCTGATGACCTTGAACAGGCCTTCCTCACTCAAATCAAAATCAACTGCAAGTCATGTCATCATCTTGATGTAACGGTCCTCTTCGAAAGCGATGGACAAACACACAAGGATTAACTTCTTCTAATTGACCCTAAACTACAGATTAGTGTGTTAAAGTTACAAAGATATATATTTCAGTTGCATATAAAAAAAAACTTCCTAACAAATAGAGCCACCCAGTAGTAGAATCTGTTGCCTCTGAAGATAGTGGGTTTCTCCTTATTAGAGATCATTATTTAAGGATTCTAATTCAGAAACAGTTGAACTGGATGGCAGTTGTCATCTCTTCTAATTCTGAGACACTATGGTTTTGTGATCCTATGATTTTTTTATGACTTAATCTGGGCATTTTTGGATATTCTAGTCATGCCTCACAGTAAATATATCTCAGATTCAATGCTTCATTTCCCTCCCAAACTCAACACTTCTCCCAACTCCCCTATATCTGTTAATGGTACTGTCATCCACCTGGTCAACCAGGCTCAAATACTGGAGTCATTTTTGACTTGTCTTTCTTCCCCTATCCAATCTATTGTCAAATCCTGTTGATTTTACCTCCATAACATCTTTCTTTTCTTTACTTCCCGCATGGCCACCACTCCTAGCTCAGGCTGTTATCACCATTCAACTGTATTTTTAGAATAACTTTCCCACTGATCTTCTTGCCATCAGTCTCTCCCTTCTCCAACCCATCCTTCATATGGCAACCAAAACAGTTTCCTCAAAGGGTGGACCTGCTCATGCCAATTACTGGAAAAATACTAGCCCTCAAATTTTTCTAGGATAAAATAAAAACTCCTTTACTCCAAAGCTTTCCTTTATAGAGAGCAGAGATCTGCGCTTTCCGGATCACTCTCATATAGCTTGGCTTAGTTGGAACTCCACCAAACAGAATGTCCATGTCAGTTTAAGCAGATCAGCTAAAATCTCATCTTGCTGTTTGACTCATCTCTAAATATACCACACTTTCCCAATATTCTCAGTCTCCTCTCTCTTCTGATTGGAGGGCTGTAGGACAGAGCACTAAATCCCTCCTACTTTCTATCTGTTCCACTGCTTGGGTTGAAACCTAGGGGACCAACTGGATACCCTTTGTTTCCCATTTGTGGCTTCCTTTTGTGTGTTATCTTGCCCCATTAGATTGTAAGCTTCTTGAAGGCAGGGACTATCTTTTTATTTGTATCTTCCACACTTAGTATGGTGCCTGTCACATAGTAGGTACTTAAATATTTATTGAATCAAACAAATAGTCATTTAGGGCCTTCCTTGAGGTGGTTTCAATCCATCTTCCTTTCTTATGACTGTCCTTTTCGTACTTTGTGTTCTAGGCCAATTAGACACCCAAACTTGACAACAGTATGTTGTGTAACTGTGTTAGTAAGCACCCCAACATACACAGGGGGACCTGCTATCATAGGTTCTTAGATCTGCATTCATAAAAGGAAAGGTAGCTTTTGAGGGGTTAACAATCACTTTTATCAAGCACAGGTATCCAAGAAAATCAAAGTCAAAATTTCAGAGAAATCAACAGTCAACAGACAGTGCTTCCAGACTGCTTGACCACTAACACACATACATCTTTACCAGAGAGGGAAGCACCAACATCTGGGTTTTTAAAGTCAGGGGCTTGCTTAGCAGCTTCCCAGAGTCTCATCTGGCACACAGACTTTCTTCCAAAAAGTAAGCCTCCGAAGTAAAACCTCACACTCAGAGTACTGATACACTTTTTAGAGTCAGAGGGCATAACCCTCTGACCCAGTGCCTCAATAGAAAAAACTAAAGGTACTTGAGACCCTCCTACAAAACAACTCGGCTAATCAAGCTTCCCACAATGGGCAGGCCCATCAATGGGTGGGAAAGATCCTCCCCAATCACATTATTCAACCAGAAGCATTTTTAGTAAAACAAAAACAGCAAAAGATCCTACTTTACTTGCCATTACAGTCTCTTTGTGTTTATCTAAATCATCTCCAACATCTGGAATGTTTCCTTCCTCATCCTTGCCTTCAAAATCTTTGTTTTCTTTCAAAGCCCTGCTCAAGTGTCGTCCTTTCTGTGCAGCTTTCCCCAACCCCACTTAGGTGAAAATATTCTCCCCCTTCTCAAATGTACCTAGACTAATTTTTCTGTAGTTTTCTGTCATTCCTGTGACAACTAACCTTTATCATGCTTGTCTGTGTGCAAGTTATATCCTTATCATTTTTTTTGAGAGTAGGAATATGTCACTTTTATCATTGTATACTTAGTGCCCAGAAAAGTACCTGAAATGGAGTAAGCAATTAATAGATATCTGTTAAATTAAACAATAAACCATCATGATAAATTTCAATTTTCATATCCATAAATATTGTTTCTAATTCTTTACTACTGACTTAGGCTAGGTTCATGCCATTATACATAGACACAGCAATGACTGAAAAGTGTGTATTTGGTTCATCCTGCTCTATCTTGTGTTTTCTATCATGCTAGGGACTGTGGAAGCAGTTATAAGTACAATGAAGAGTCTGAACCATTTGGTTGCATTGGAACATATTTCATTTGTCTTATAATTATTATAAAGACATCTCTGTGAGTGCTCTCTAAGTATGAATGGTTCTTTAGGAAGAGATAGAATTTGTTGATTAGAGGATGGAAAAGTATATGAAACATAATAATATTGACAGAAACCATCATGTGACAGTTACTTTGCCACTTTACTTTTCCTCAAGGATAGCGGGGTGTTTGGAAGTATTATTGGACTGATGGGGGGGTTTCATGAATATGTATGCGTATGTTTGTATGCATGCGTGTGAAATTCATGGCAATCCAGCTTCACTATCATATCAGTAGTAAGGAGTCCCAAATTCAAGACTGATTTTTTTTCAATTCATTCAAGTATTTGCTGAGTACCTACTATGTACAAGAAATTGTAGTAGGTAGTGTGAGAGGAAACAAGCATGATACATGTAATGGGAGGATACTGTAATTTGGGCATATGAAAATGTAATGATAAAAAACAATGTAAATGTATTAAGTAAATGAATTATGTGCTCCTTTATTATCTTCTTGAATGGCATAAAGAAGATGAAGAAAAATGAGGGAAAAAAAGGAAATATTTATATATGGAGATTTGAAAGCAGTGTACAGAAGATATCCTGTAGTCTTTATGGTCAAGTCATCTGTTCTAACTTATAATCCTCTCCCCACATACTTAGTCACTGTCATCTGATCTACTGAAGCAACTAAAGATCTCTGGGCCTTGCCATCTCCTTTACAAGTGAGTCCTGCAACTATGGGTTGTCTCCCAAATTAGCATATGGGTTACCTGAAAGCAGAGGATGCTACCTTTTCTTCTCCTCTTCAATGTAGTACCCTGTAAGAATTTAATCAATTCATGATGCTAATTTATTAATTATTCATTTCCTTATTCCTATGGAATTAGTGGACTGAACTCATAATAATAATTGTAGTGATATAAAAGGTACCTCCAACATCTTAGCTCAGTTTTAAGCTATTAAAATTTTAAAATTGGTAATATAGTTTATGCAAATGGTCTCATTTGTGCCTCATAGCAAATCCTTTACTATCGGTATTATTATCACTATTTTACAGATGAGGAAGCTGAGACTCAGGGAGGTTTCGTGACTTTACTCATGGTCACACAACTAGTATTGAAAGACTCGGAATTTAAAGCAAAGTCTTTCTGTCCTAAACCCCAGTCCTTTATTCACTGTGCCAAACTTTCTTGTTGCTCGGTCATTTTTCAGTCATCTTTGACTCTTCATGATGCCTTTTGGGGTTTTCTTGGTAAAGATAGTGGAGTGGTTTGCTGTTTCCTTCTCCAGATTATTCTACATTTGAGGAAACTGAGGCAAACAGGGTTAAGTGACTTGCCCAGGGTCATGAAACTAGCGAGTGTCTGAGGCCAGATTTGAACTCATGAAGATGAATCTTCCTCACTTCAGGCCTGGTAGTCTATATATTGCACCATCTAGCTGCCCTGTGATAAACAAAAAATATTAGAATAGAATTATAGCTTATGATCATAAAGCCCTTTAAGATTACAAAGTGCTTTTCTCATAACTCTGTGAAGTAAGTGGTATAAGTGCTCCTGTTTCACAAATGAGTCAGCTCAGGCTCATGGTAACAAAGTGAATTGCCCATGGTTACACAATCAGTAAGTATTGAAGCTTTGGATCTGAACCCTAGTCTCCACTCCAAATCCTATGCTCATTTTAGAATACAATATTTCCTATGGGAGATAAGGATGTTTAAGTTTCCTATCTATCTAAAATTCTATGATTCCATTTGCTTAGCTCTTCAATTCTCAGGTGGTTCTTTCAGTTATTTGCAAATACTAACATCTCACAATTTAGTTGATCACAAGAAAGACTGAGGTGCCCTTGTAGTTACTCCAGGCGGCAAAATAATGAACACCTGGGTGCCTGTAGAACAGAGAGTTATGTTACCGTGACCAGTATTTTCTCTAATCTCATAAATTTTCATGATATCACAGTCAAATTCATGAAGAATATGAAACAAGATCTTTGAGAAACTCTGCCATGTCAGCACCAGAGTTGAAATTATTAAAAGCCCTCAAGGAAAATGGTGTCAGTTCCAATGAGCTAAAATATAAAATTTAAGAAAAGGCTTTAGCATATCACTTGTCATATGCTACCCCACTGCTACTATAAGTCCCTGAAATAATTTCTATTAGATATAATTATCTGATCATGGGAGTCCAAGATCAAAGCAGATTATAGCCCTTTTGTGTTATAAGGGGAAAGACTTGATAATTATTTTTGATCTTTCATTTTTTAGCTTTGGACCATACCTTACTCTTTCCAGGTTATAGATGTCATTGAAGTTAATGTGGACAGACTTGCTTTTAAACTTGACATGTTATGCTTCTTTTGTACAACATTTTCTACTAAAATTCCAAATGTATGAAGTCTCATTATTTGTACTCCACAATCATAATGAGTGTTTAGATTTTTATCATAACCAATGTGGAAACTTCTTTGATAAAACCTCTAAAATCCTCATCATCCATCCTCTGCAATTATCCATCATCTACTGCAGATGAGATGCTTTTGATTACAGAACAGAAAAACAACTTAGCCATTTTGTTCAATCTGCCATTCACACAATAATCATAATAAACTTTTTATATTTTTACATTATTCAAATAGAAAACTAACAGTGTGCCTTTGCCTTTGAACAAATAGATGAGAATATCGTGTTTTCGTGAGTTTATTATCCTGTCTCTATGACTGATGAGATGACTTTTGGAGAAGTAATTGGAAATTAGTCATCTAAATTGTTTTAATCAATTAAGCCATGTAATCCAGGTAGCACACAGGAGGGCAGCTAGTACAGGTTCACTCTTGATCTGGTCAGACAGGAAGGACAAGAAGACAGCTTCAGAGGGGTTAATAATATTTTATTCTAGTCTAGTTTTTCTCAAAGGGAGCTGCTGATAATTGGGGCATAAACTCCTACAACATTCCCTAATCTCCCTAATCAACCTTCTTGCAGGAGCCAACAGAAAGAAGGGGTGGGGAGGGACAGAACTACCCCTACATCTCAATGGGGTCAATCAAGACAGGCACAGCTTGTGTACCACCCTATTCCCTTCAGTTCCCTCAAACCTCAATGGGGATTGGTTGAGGCAAACACAGATTCCCCCAAAATCTTTATGGGGGCCAATCAACGCACACGCAGAACCCAGCTTGTTTATTCAACCTGAAAAGTTGCCCACTTACTGACCAGTGCCCACCTGCTTTATAGGACAACTGATAAATTGGCATATTGCCAACAATAGCCTCACAAGTTTACATTATCTTACGATTATATCTCACTTAATTTTAGGCACAAATGGTTGTATTATTTATCATTATATAATGCTGTGCAAGCGTGGTGGAGATGTCTATAAGTCATGAGTCAGAGACATAGAGATTGCCTAGTTTCTGCCAAGCAATTTTTCAGTTTTCCTAGTAATTTTTTTCACTAAATAGTGAGTTTTTATCCCAGAAGCATTCATTGACTATTGTATTGATCCATCACTCTATTTCTTAGCCAGTACCAATAGTTTTGATACTTGCTGCTTTGTCATAAATACACTTTAAGATCTGATATGCCTATGCCACCTTTCTTTACATTTCTTTTTCATTAATGCCATTGATATTCTGGACTTTTGTTCTTCCAGGTTAATTTTGTTATTATTTTTTTCTAGCTCTATAAAATGATTGTTTTGCATTTTGGTATGACACTGAATAAGTAAACTAATTTAAATAGAATTGTCATTTTTATTATATTACCTTGGTCTACCCATAAATAATTGATAATTTTCCAGTTATTTACATCTGACTATATTTGTGTGAAAAGTGTTTTGTAACTGTGTTCATATAGTTCCTGGGTTTGTCTTGATAGTAGACTCCCAAACATATTATAGTATCTACAGCAACTTTAAATGGAATTTCTCTTTCTATCTTTTACTTTTAGGCTTTGTTAGTAATATAAGGAAATGCCCAAGATTTGTGTGGGTTTATTTTTTTTATCCTGCAACTTTACTAAAGTTATTTATTATTTCAAATAACTTTTTGATTGATTCTCTAGGATTCATTTAGTATACCGTCATAGCATCTGCAAACAGCGATGCTTTGTTTCTTCTTTGCCCATTCCTTTGTCATTTCTTAGAGCACAATAGTATTCTAACACAATCATATGCCACAAGTTGTTCAGGCATTCCCCAGTTAATGAATATTCCCTTAGCTTTCAATATTTTGACATCACAAGAAAGAATTACTATAAATATTTGTGCACAAATAGATCCTTTCCCCTTTTTTTATGATCTGTTTAGGATATAGACCTAGTAGTGGTATTGTTTCACCCCTGTACTTCTGTTGGTTTTGCTGTGCTAGAACTCATGTTGAGGTGTTATTTTAGAGTTATTTGGAGAAGGATTTTAGAGAGCTCAGGTGAATGCTTGCCTTTACTCTGCCATCTTGGCTTCATCCCTTATTTTCTTTTTCTAAACTAAGGTAATTTAAATATTCTATTTTCTTTTCTGTTAAACTGGAAAATTTATATTTTATATTATACTACTTGTATCATGGATATTAATCCATTTCACTTACTTTGTCAGTTTTATTCACATATAATTGGATAAAATAGCTCCTAATAGTTGTTTTAATTTCTTCTTAATTGGTGGTGAATTTACCCTTTTCATTTTTGATACTGGTATTTTGTGTGGTTGGTTTTTTTGTTTTCCCTTTCCTTTCCTCAGTTTTGTTGGGTAGATTATTTTTTGTTGTAATACTAATTCCTTTGCCTTACATAAAATCATATTCCAAATCCTTCACCTGTTAACATGGAAGCTGTTGAATTTTATGGCTCCATGATATTTGCATGGTTTCTTTCTGGCTACTTGTAATATTTTATAATTTTCCTGATAATTTTCATTTTGGGATTTTTTTCAAGAGACAATTAGTGGATTATTTTCATTTCTACTTTACCTTCTGGATCTCAGATATTGTGGCACTTTCCCTTTATTACTTGAATTTCTTAATTTCTTAAAAAATGATATCTAAGTTTTTTTGTTTTGTTTTATCATGGCTTTTAGATAGTTCAGTAATTCTTAAATTATCTCTCCTTGATCATTTTTTTCCAGGTCAGTTTTTTCTGATGAAATAGTTTACATTTTCTTCTGTATTTTTTGTTCTTTGACTAAGTTTTGTTGTTTCTTAATATTTATAGAGTCATTTGCTTCCATTTGCCAAATTCTAGTTTTTAAAATTTATTTAGTATTTTATTTTTCCTCAGTTACTTGTTAAAGCAATTTTAATATTCGTTTTTAAAACTTTGAGCTCCAATTTCTCTCTTTTCCTCCCTTCTCACCCCCACCCCCATTTCAAAGACAAGCAATTTGATATAGATTATGTATGTGTAGTCATGCAAAACATTTACATAATAGTCATGTTGTGAAAGAAAATATAGACCAAAAGAAAGTCAAGAAAAAAGTTTTAAAAAGTGCTTTAATTAGTATTCAGATATTTAAATTTAAAATTTAAAAATTGCAAAAAGCAATTTAAAAATGCTTTAATTGGTATTCAGACACCATCTTTTCTTTTTCTGGGAATGAATAGCATTTTTCATCATGTCCATCAGAGTTAGCTTGGATCATTGAATTGCTGAGGATAGCTAAATGATTCACAACTGATCATTTTACAATGTGGCTGTTACTTTGTACACAGTACATTTCATTTTTCATCAGCTCATATAAGTCTTTTCAGGTTTTTCTGAGAGCATCCTGTTGATCATTGCTTATAGCACAGTAATATTCCATCACAATCACATATCACACTTTTTCAGCCATACCCCAATTGATGGGCATCCCCTCAATGTCTAGTTCTTTGCTTCCAGAAAAGAGACACTATTAATATTTTATATTTTTTCATAGAAGTGCTTTTTCTTTTCCCTTTATATCTCCTTTGGGATACAGACTTAGTAGTGGCATTACTAGGTCAAAGGGTAGGCAAGGTTTTATATGCCTTTGGGCAGAATTCCAAATTGCTCTGCAGAAGGGTTGAATCAGTTCACAAATTCGCCAACAGTTCATTAACGTCACATTTTTCCATATCCCCTTCAACATTGGCTATTTTCTTTTTCTATTCTGTTAGACAATCTAGTGGGTATGAGATAGCATCTCAGAGTTGTTTTAATTTGCATTTCTCCAATCCATAGTGAGTAGGAGCATTTTTCCCCCTTATGTCTCTGGGTAGTATGATTACTTCATCTGAAAACTGTTTGTATCTTTTGATGACTTATCAGTTGGGGAATGGTTCTTATTTTGACAAATTTGACTCAGTTCTCAAAATGTTTGAGAAACAAAGCCTTTATTAGAAAACTTACTTCAATTTTTTTCAGTTACTACTGCTAACTCTATTTCCTTCCATCCTATTCCTTCCCCCCTTTTATTCTATTCTTCCTTCCCTTTCATCCTGTCCTTCCTCAAAAGTGTTTTGCTTTTGACTACCACTCTTCCAATTTCTTCTCCCTCCTATGATCTCTCCTTCTCTTATCCCTGTCCCCTCCTACTTTACTGTAGATTTCTATACCCAATTGAGTATGTATGTTATTCCCACTTTGAGTTAATTCTAATGAGAGTAAGGTTCACTCACTTCTCTCAACTCCTCCTTCTTTCCCTCTACTGTAAAGGATGTTTCTTGCCTTTTTTAGGTGAAATAGTTTACCACATTCGGACTCTCCCTTTCCCTTTCTCCCAGTACATTCCTCTCTCATCCTTTAATTTGATTTTTTTTAGATAGCATCCCTTCATATTCAACTCCAACCTGTGCCCTCTGTCTATATATACTCCTTCAATATGTCCTAATGATGAGAAAGTTTTTATGAGTTACAAGTATCATCATCTCATTTAGGAATATAAAGAGTTTAACTTTATTAAGTCCTTTATGATTTCCCTTTCCTGTTTACTTTTCATACTTCCCTTCAGTCTTGCATTTGGAAGTCAGATTTTCTATTCAGCTCTGGTTTTATCATCAAGAATGCTTGGAAGTCCTCTATCTCATTGCATGTCCACTTTTTCCCCTGAAGGAATATACTCTATTTTGCTGGATAGTTGATTCTTGTTTGTAATCCTACCTCCTTTGCCCTCCAGAATATCATGTTCCAAGCCCTCTGGTTCTTTAATGTAGAAGATGTTAAATCTTGTGTTATCCTGACTGTAGCTCCATGATGTTTCAACTGTTTCTTTTTGGCTGCTTGCAATATTTTCTCCTTGACTTGGGAGCTATGAAATTTGACTAAAATATTCCTGAGAGGTTTTATTTTGGTATCTCTTTCAGGAAGTGATAAGTGGATTTTCAAAATTTCTACTTTATCCTCTGGTTCTAGAATATCAGGACAGTGTTCCTTGATAATATTTTTCAAATATCTATATATCTATATCTATGTATATATGTATATATATTTTCAGTTCTTAACATTACTTCCACAAGAATTTGAATTCCAAATTTTCTCCTCATCTCTCCCACCCCACCCCAGGACAACATCCACCCCATCCACCCCTTCCTCCAGTCTATCCTCCCTTCTTTTACCCACCCTTATTCTGTCCCCCTTCCCCTCTATTTTCCTGTAGGGCAAAATAGATTTCTATACTAAATTGCCTGTATAACTTAATTTCCAGTTGCATACTAAAACAATTTTTTAACATTCATTCTTAAAGCTTTGAGTTCCATATTCTCTCCCTCCCTCCCCACTCACCCTCACTGAGAAAACAAGTAATTCAATATAGTTCATACATGTGTAACAATGCAAAGCACTTCCATAATAATTATGTTGTAAAAGACTAACCATATATCCTTCTGTCCTATCCTGCCCTTCATTTATTCCATTCTCTCCCTTGACCTGTCCTCCCACAATAGTGTTTACTTCTGATTATCCTTTCCCCCAATTTGCTGTCCCTTCTATTATCTTCCCTCTCCTATCCCTTTCCCCCTTCATGCAGGGCAAAATAGATTTCCATATCCAACTGAGTGTGTGTTACTCCCTCCTTAAGCCAAATTTCATGAGAGTAATGCTCAATTATTTCCTTTCATTTCCCCACTCTTCCCCTCTATTGTAAAAGCTCTTTCTTCCTTCCTTTATGCGAAATGATTTGTTGCATTCTACCTCTCCCTTTCTCTTCTGGTATATTTCATTACAAAGTAAATTTTATTTTTTTATTAGGTATTCTCCCTTCATATTCAGCTCACTTTGTGCCCTCTGTCTATACACACACATATGCCCATGTACATATACATATCTAAACATATATAATATAAACATATATACATACCCATACATACACACACACACATATATTCCATCTAACTACTCTAATACTGAAAAAGGCCTCATGACTTTCACATAGCATCTTTCCATGTAGGAATGTAAACAGTTCAACTTTAATGAGTTCCTTAAAGCTTCTCTTTTTTGTTTACCTTTTCATGTTTCTCTTGATTCTTGGATTTGAAAGTCAAATTTTCTATTCAGGTCTGATCTTTTCAACAAGAATGCTTGAAAGTCATCTATTTTATTGAAATTCCATTTGTTCCCCTGAATTATTATATACTCAGTTTTTCTGGGTAGGTGATTCTTGATTTTAATCCTATGTCCTTTGATTTCTGGAGTATCATATTCTAAGTCCTTCAATCCCTGTCACAGACCTCTCCTGATGACCTCTTAAGTTGTGTTGGACTGTCAAATGTCTCACCTCACCCAATAAGAATTACTGGGAGAGTTAAATGAAGACATGAAAAAGCTAAAGGAAAAATTGAGAAAAGAAATGAGAGTGATGAAAGAAAATAATGTAAATAAGAAAATAATATAAAGTGCATTAATAAAAGAGGCACAAAAATATACTGAAAGAATAAAACCTTAAAAAGCAAAATTGGCCAAATGATAAAAGTCACAAAAATTTGATGAAGAAAGAACTCCAGAATGTGATTTTACATGTTACCTTAAAACTGTTTACCAAGGAATATTTCGAGAATTCAACTAGTTTTACTTCGTCTACTTTGACTTCTTGATTCTGCCTCACAAGTCAAGCATTACTGATTTTAAAGATTCTGAAATATTTAAAAATACAGCTACTATTCATAGACCACTAGCAAATCAAAATGTGAATTTGTCTGATAGCAGTATATAAAGAAAAGGAGATTTCAGGTCATGGAGTAAACCTAAACTTTACTCAGATGATAAAAATTGTCCTAAAACTTTTTGTGTCTGTATCAGTTGAATCCCCCCTCCCCACACACTCTTAACAGTTGGTTTTAGCATCAGAAAAAAATATGAATGCACAGAAGTTTAGTTAAGGCAACAGCAATCATCATAATCATTGATATCATCGTTCACTCAAAGCTCAATCCATTGTCTACATCATGGGGGCTGGTGAGTGAATGAAAAACCAAGTCAAAGATATTCCAACTGGAGTGATGCACACACAACAGAGCACTGTGGTCAGCATTACGGTTTCTGTTAAGGTCTTCCAAAAACCCTGAAACCTTGTCCAGTTAGGCTCTGTCAATATCACTGGTTGTGTTAATGCTCCAGTATATAAAATGAAATTACTCCTTGATTCCAAGCTCTACATGAGGTGGTGCATTTGTGAACAAGTCTTACTTTAGCACCAAGTAACCATTGTGATGTCCAGTTTAGCACTGCAGAGACTGGACTGATTAGTCATCTTGTGCATTCTGATGCAACAGGGAGGCAGGGTACATTGGAATGATCAGAAATACCAACACCAACCCACTCAGAATATTTTATTGATGATGTTACTGACAACTAAAGCAAGAAACTGAATACAGTATTTTCATTATTTGACAGTAGCATTATATTTTATAACAAAATAGGAAGCAAACAAGTTATAGAGAAGGGCTTCACCTCTTTTTTTGTCCATAGTATTATTCTCAGTTCCAAGCCATACTACAGCATATTGTTGACTAATGCAGAGCAATCACAAAAACAAAAAACAAAACAAAACCCAACCACGCTTCATCTTTCAGCCCAGGTTAAACAAAATATGAGGTAAATTAAAAGAGCTGCTAAAACCTGAAAAGGAAAAAAAAATTGAAGACTCTGAAGTTATTTGAAATCTTCACTTAATGCAAACTCAAGAAATTATGTCTAAAATGAAGATGACAAAAAAGTGTCAAAATGACAAAACTTTGAAAAGGTGGACGTACTTAGATTGGGATTTTGAAAAAGTCTTTTTATAGTTTCTTGGCATGAATTCAATGAAAAAAATTATACTAAAAGAGAGCAATTTTGAAAATCTAATGTCTGCAATGATTAACTTTAATGAATACATTGTCCTATGCATTTAATGGAAAGTGCAAAAATATTTCAGGGCCGGCACATAGCAGCTCTTGACATGATAAGACCCACAGGAAGACAGAATGATACAGTACAATGACCACATCAGAAGTAAGTTGAAAGAACATCTATAGAAAGGCATTGAAAGACTATGTAACTATCTCCTTGGTGTACTCTGGAAAAAAATATATGAATGCCGTATTGCTCCAATCAACTCACTGAAAATGAAAATTAGATCAAATGAGACATAGAAATCTTTCATGCTATATATCTAATGAGTGACAGAATAGTTATGTTAATGGAGGTGACTAAGTTGTAACCTCTCTGAAAACTAGGAAATGATAGAGTTATGCAAGAATCATAAGTATTAGCTCAAACACTTTAAAATTATTCAATAATAACTAGGAAAACATTTTACCACCTTCCTTTCAGATGCAAACCAGATCTTACATTAAAATAAAAGCATAATCTATCTATTACTAAAAGATGGGAACACTAGTAAGAAATTCCAAACATAGGACAATTAAGTTTTATGCATCTTATATAAATCATTAACAATGTATATGCCTAGGAAAATTCTGTAAATACAAGAAAACAATATATTGATTGAAGAAAAAAATATATGATGCCAAAAAAACTTAAGTGTGTACACAGCAACCTTTCAATTTGGTAATTATTAAACTGTCTCAGAATACCTTAATATTTACACTTTTTTTGGGCTTGTTTTTCACTTATTATTTATTTGTGTCTTGCAAACACATAAAATAGATGCTATTACATAGAACATGTTAGAGGATTTGATTTCTTTTATAGGTAAAACTATTCCCTATAAAACATATCACCCGTGCAACATTGTCAAAAACAATTGATTTAAGATATGGTATTTTTCAGAGACAGTATAATTCACTCTGATTCTGCCTATCATTAAATTCATTACTGTCTCTCCTAAACAGAATTAAGTCTGAATTCTAGATTCTGGAGTTAAACTAAATCAACTTATTAAGCATTTCGTGTACATGGGTGGCAGCAAGCTTTGTCATTTTCAAATCATTTTCTTTGTTACATTGGATGGTGCTTTGCTAAACAGATGCAGAAAGATCCAGAAGCAAATGTAGGTGACATAAAAGCAAAGACAACGATAAAACTTCATTTTAAAAAAAACAAAAAAAGAAAAACAGCTCTTTCATCTCAAAGAATTCTTCTCTAATGAAGTTAAAGTGTCATCTTGACTTGATAAAAGCAAAATTCTTAATGCATGGCAAGGAAAAAAAGGAAATAAAAGCTTTGATATTGAATTTAAAGGTCATATCGAACTAATACCTGAAGGCATTATAAATACCTTGTTCTTTTCCAAGCAAGACAAATTGAACATAAAAACATCAAACAGAAGTTTGTGACTGAATAATATAAATAAATAAGGTACTTGAAGGTAGCCACAAATTCAAGCTATATACAAAGAAGACATTAAAAGTAAACAATGCCTAAGGAATTAAAGTCTTAATTGTATACTTCTAGGATTGTAAAAATGGACAATAACAGATTTTTAGAAATATCTTAGCAAAAACTTAGACCCTATCTCAACTATAAAAATATTGACACAACAAAAAGGAGAAAAAAATTGATAAAATTATTGGAGTAAACAACAAATATATAAAAAATTTAGAGAAATGATTTTAGAATAACGGATATGTCTTCAAGTAGTCAAGCCAACAAGAAACTATTAAAAATTTCAAATGTGATTGAAAGTGGTTTGCTTCTAGAAAGTACCTGAATAATCCCCAATATCCAAGAATGCCATCAAGAGGCCTTCCACAGGCAACAACATCCACATGAACTCAAACAAAAATGTGTTAACAAAGAAGCAGAAAAAAGTGACTGAATCATGAGAATCCGTTTGTAGAAATGGTGGAGTTTATCACAAAAATTTAAGACAAGATCATTGCTCCCAGAAATTACAAAAGTGTTAATCCTTGAGGAGACTGAACTTAGTGACCAGTGTAGGTGATACAAGGAAATAGTAGAGATTGTGATAGTTATTCATCACAAGACGGTTTGTACCTGGACTACATCCCCCCTGCCCCCTCAAAATGAGAAAAATCAGAAAATAAAAATGGTAATATTTATGTTATGTAAGTATTTTCTAGAGGTAAAACACTATCAATCACCTTTCAAATTTTCAATGGCCTGTTCTTGGCTTGGCTATTTGAAGAGATGTCTGATTATTCTAAAAGTATTTCTGTACTTCTACTTCACAGATTTATTTTGAGTAAAGTGCTTTGTAGTCTACAACATATCATTGTAATGGGAATTTAAATGGGAAAATCTTTCCCATCCATTAACATGCCCATGTGACCTGCCTGGATCACATGGAGCCTGTGGTGGGAAGAGTTTGATGAAAGGATGGAACAGAAAGAGTCAGAGCTAGAGCAGAGCTGAGAGGTTGAGAGAGCTTGAGAGCAGTCAGAGCTAGGAAAGGTGCAGACGTGGCTAGTGTGAGTGAAACGGCTTGTTTGTGATTGGTTTAATGGAGCTGGTTTGTAGAAAGCCTAGCAGGAGGAAGACCTGAGGATGGTGTTCTCTGCAGAGATTTTTGTTACTACGATGGATTTGGCTTTCTGGTGTCTCTATAAATATTTTCGTTCTGCCTTCTACATGGAAAGTCTTCGTATTTTGGAATTCAGAATTGCACCGGGATATTCATGACTGCTGTAGAAACTGTGAATATTGCATTGGTGCTACAGTCATGCAAATGTTACATACTTGCAAAACTAGGCTGTATAGTGGATGGAATGCTGGGTCTGGAATCATGTAGAACTGAGTTCAAATCTAACCTCAGATGCTTAATAACCATGTAATCCTGAGAAAGTCGCTTAATTTCTGTTTGCCTCCGTTTCTTTTTCCATGAAATGAGGATAATAATGGCACCTATTTTTCCAAGTTATTATGAGGGTCAGATGAAGTAATATTTCAAAGGACTTTGCAAATCAGAAAATACTACATAAATTATAGCTGTGATGATGATGACGATATTGTCTGTGATTTTTTCTTACTGGTCATTTCTCCCTCCCACTAACAAAGCTTGCTTTCTTTACTGCCCATCTACTATCTCTGACACATGTTGGGCTGTTCTGATCAAGGACCCTCTTCCATCATTTAAAAGCAGTTACTGAATGTACCCTAACACCAACACCTGGAGATTTCTGGGGGGTAGGGGTGGGGAAGCATTAGACAAACAGATTGAGTTAGCCCTTCTCTCTTTTCCCACCTGTTTTCCTTTCTTATTTCCCCTTTCCTTTCCTCTCTTCTCCCTTTTCTTTTCTTGTCCTCTTCTTCCTTATATTTTCTCCCTCTTTTCTGTTCCTTCTTCCATCACTCCTTTCCCTCCTTGCTTTCTTTCCTCTCTTCCTTTCCTCCTCTTTCTTCCTTTTTCCTTTCTTCTTCCCTCCCTCTTTTCCCTCCCTTGCCCCCTTCATGCCTCTCCGAAAAAACCTATAAGTAGCAAAAATTCTATTTTGTGCATGTGATAATCTGCTTCTGATCTTAAGGGACAGTCACACCCACTTTTGACCTAATACAGAATTTAATAGTATGCAAACCATCTATACACGCTCTCACTCCCATACACACAGAAAGGCTATAAAAAGACACATTGATCCATGCTGCTTTGGTTTGGTTCTGAGAAATGAAGACACGAATGAAACTGCAACCCAGAAAATATATTAATGCAATTGATGGACTCCAAGTCACCTGGAATCATTAAGAGCCTCTCAGTTTTATACTAATCTAGAGAAAAGAATTTGAGCCCTTTACAGTTCCCTAATCAATCTCCACACATCTTTGAATACACCAATCATGAGTAGGTCAGATAAGAGTTATGTAGAATTTTAAGCACCAGAAACTTAGCATGTGGACTTATCACTCATTTTAATTATTTCTGACTCCCTGGCCCATTTCCTCCCTCTGAGGGAAGGGACACAATCTTAACAGCCCTTATCAACTTGTATATGGACCTTGATTTATGTTTGTTTTGAGTCTGATTCTCACCAGTATCCGTGCTTTGGTTGATTTTCTTTTCAGTTTAAGTTCTAAGAAATAGCTGATAATCTGAAAAAAAAATGTAATTCAGTAATGAGACCCTAATTAATCATGTGATTACCTTGTTTTGGATTTGTCTTGGGTTGATTTTTGAAGACATATATGAAAAAGAGAGCAGATACATATCTACAGAATAATTCCATTGGCAGAGTGTTCTTTGGAATTCTTGTCTCCTTTGTCAGGCCACACAAGGGTTATGGAATGATAGGTGTATGACATAGATGAAAGTGAAGCTTCCTTTTAATTTCTCCTTGGCTTGAAATGACATTATTGGAGATGACAGATTAAAGGTAGGGACTCACCTAAACTCTCCCAAATTCCTCTCCAGACAACATTGCAATATCACCTCAAATCAAATTCTGGGGCAGTAGAACCAACCAAAGAGGAATGAAACAATTTTATCGCTTAGGACAACTTAAGGAAACATCTGTTTCAGCAGCACCATACACTGAGATGTCAGCAGGAGGCCTTGGAAGGAGTTCATCAAAGTCCTCAATTCATGCATGGTAAGGGAGTTGGACAACAGCTCAGAAAAAGAATGCAGGGAATATCCCTTATTAGCACTGGGTTCAGGACCTCTGTTACATTGGGGGTTTTTTACTTCAATATCCTCCTCTAAAAAGAAATCCTGGTCATCTCTACTCCCATAATAGCTTTCTATTGTTGGATTCTTTCTCCTTTGTCTGTGCATTTATTTTTTGTGGCAATAGCTTAATTTTTGTAATCCCCTCTAGCCCTGGGGTGTGGGAAATGGTGCCTTTTGCTCTAGATCTTCAGTTCTCCCCAAACCAAAGCCAAACTTCCAACCTCCTGTAAGTGCCTGCAGTCAGAAGCTTTCTGCCCCACTGCTTCTGCATTTTCTTGGCATGTGCTGTTTCCTTCTCCCCCTGCAGCTTTTCACAGCACAGCTGGGTCTGAGGTTCCATATCGGCAGAGGTTCCTGGGCTCAAATACCCAACTGTCTCCATTATCTGGGGGTAATAGTTCTTATTGCAGAGACTGATAAAGCCTCAAACATCAAGTAATCCTAGGGTTTACCACTTATTGTTAAAATGGAACCTAACCTGGAGGTGTTTACTCTTCACAGAAACCAAACCTCATCCTGGAATTTTTCTTCCCATCTTCCATCTCCCTCAAATTATTCCAGGAAGACCTCTGTTGTTCCCCTATTCTTATTCATCTCCAACCATACTTTACTCTAAGGTGCTATTTTAACTCTTTTGTGGGGGAAAATCTTGATAGCAAGAAATTTTCTGACCTACTCTGTCATCTTACCAGAATACTCCTTTTAAAAGTAAAATTGACCTAAGGGAAAAGGAGATACAAAAAGCTCACTGAAGAAAATCATTACTTAAAAATTAGAATTGAGAGAGTGGAATCTAATGACATTATGAAACATCAAGAAATAATACAAGTCACACAAATGAAAAAATGGAAGAAAATATGAATTGTCTCATCAAAAAGCAACAGACTTAGAAAATAGATTAAGGAGAAATAATTTAAGAATTATTGGACTACCTGGAAGTTATAATCAAAGAAAGAGCCTAGATGTTGTATTTCAAGAAGTTATCAAATAAAATTGCCATGATGTCCTAGAATCAGAGGGCAAAATGGAAATCCAAAGAACCCACCAATCACCTCCTCAAAAAGATCTCAAAATGAAAACTCTCAGGAATATTAAGGCCTAATTCCAGGACTCCCAAATGAAAGAAAAAAATATCACATACAGCCAGAAAGAAACCCTTCAAATATCATGGAACCACAGTCAGATTAACATGAGATTTAGGTACAAAAGGAAGAATATTTATTACAGAAAGGAAGATGTGGAGAGTGGTGGGTAATACATGAATCTTATTGTAATTGGGATTTGTTAAAAAAAAAAAAAAGAATACCATACACACTCATTTGGATGTAGAAATTTATCTTGCCCTCCAGGAAAGTAGGAGGGGAGGAAAAAAGAGAAGGGAAGGGAATTACAGGTGAGAACAGATTAGGGGAGACAGTGGTCAGAAGATAAACAGATTTTTGAGATGGGCTAGGGCAAAAGGAGAAAGAGAGAGAGAGAGAGAGAGAGAGAGAGAGAGAGAGAGAGAGAGAGAAGGATAAATGGAGGAGGGGGAATAGGATGGAGTGAAATACACAGTAATTATAACTTACAATTGTAACTTATAATATGAACGGGTTGAACTCACTCATTATATGGGCTATATATGAACTTACCCCAAAATAGAGGTAGACAGCAGAGTGGATTAAAAACTAAATTCTGACAATATGTTGTTTGCAAGAAACACGTGTAATACAGAGATGTACACAGAGTAAAGATAAGGTGTTGAAGCACATTGTATTATGTTTTAGCTAATGTAAAAAAGGGGGGAAGTATCTCAGATAAAGCAAAGGCAATAATGAATAGGATTAACAGAGCTAAGCAGGGAAACTACATTTTGACAAAGTTACCATAAATAATGAAGTAATATCAATACTAAATATATATACATCAGATGCCATAACATCCAAATTCTTAAAGGAAAAATTAAATTAGTTACAGGAGGAAACAGACAATAAAAGTACTGTAGTGGGGGATCTCAACTTTCCCCTCTCAGAGATAGATAAATTTAACCATAAAATAAATAAGAAAAAAGCTAAGGAGATAAACAGAATCTTAGAAATGTTAGATATGATAGACCTCTGGAGAAAAAACAACTGAATGGGAATATAAAGGAATAAACCTTTTTCTCTGTGGTACATGGCACTTAACAAAAATTGAACATGCATCATGGCATAAGAACCTCACAATCAAATGCAGGAAAGGAGAAATATTAAATGTACTTTTTTTAGATCATAATGCAATAAAATTACATTCAATAAAGAGCCATGAGCATAGACTAAAAACAACTGGAACCTAAATAATCTAATCCTAATGAATGAGTGGGTTGAGGAACAAATCATAGAAAAAATAATTTCATTAAAGAGAATGACAACAATAAGGCAGCATACCAAAATTTATGGGATATAGCCAAAGCAGTACTTAAAGGAAAACTTATATTGCTAAATGTTTACATTAATAAAACATAGAAAGACCAGGTCAATGAACTGGATGTGTAAGTAAAAATAAAAACTAGAAAAAGCGCACATTTTAAAATTCCTAATTAAACAAAAAAAATGGAAATCCTGGAAATCAAAAGAAAGAATGATAAAATTGAAAGTAAAAAAATGAACTAATAAATAAAACTTAAAGGTGATTTTATGAAAAAAATAAAATAAACCATTAGTTATTTTAAAGTAAAAAAGAAAGAAAACAATCAAATTACCAATCAAAAGGGTGAATGTACTACAATGAAGATAAAATTAAAGCAATTATTAAGGGCTATTTCACCCAATTATGTGCCAAGAAATCTGACAGTCTAAATGACATGGATGAATATTGACAAAAATATTAACCACCTAAATTAACAGAAGAAGAAATAGAGTACTTAAATAATCCTATTTTAGAAAAAGAAACTGAATAAGCTATCAATGAGCTCTCTAAGAAATATTCCCATGACCAGATGTCTCACAAGTGAATTCTACCAAACATTGAAGGAACAATCAATCCCAATGCTACACAAACTATTACAAAAATAAGTAAAGAGGTCCATAAATTCCTTTTATAACCCAAATATGGTTTTGATATGCATACTAGGGAGAGTAAAAATAGAGAAAGAAAACCATAGACCAATTTCCTTAATGAAAAATGTTTGACAAAATAACAGCAAAGTGATTACAGCAATATATCAAAAAGATTATATACTACAGTTTAATAGTAGGAAAACTATGAACATTATTGACTATATCAATAAAAACCCAACAAAATCATATGATTATCTCAATAGATGCAGAAAAACTTAAACGTTGTAATAGAAATACTAGTTATATCAATAAGACAAAGGTAGATTGAAGCATACTATTTTCTCTCTTTTTTCTCATGGTTTTTCCCTTTCCGATTTTTCTTTCACACCATGACTAATCTGTAAATATGTTTAATATGAGTGTACATGAATAGCCTATATCAGATTGTTTGCCACCTTGGATAAGGGAGAGTGGAGGTAGAAAAAACTGGGAACTCAAAATCTTATAAAAATAAATGTTGAAAACTATCTTTACATGCAATTGGAAAAATAAAAAAGATATTTAGTAGAAGAAAAAAGAAGATAGAAATGAAGGAATTAAAGTGGGCAATGAGGAAAAAACTCACTCTTTGCAGATGATATGATGGTATGTTTAGAGAGCACTAGAGAATCAACTAAAACATTAGTTGAAATCATTATCATCTTCAGCAAAGTTGCAGGATATAAAATAAACCCATATAAACCATAAACATAGTTATATACTGCCAACAAAAGCCAACAGCAAGAGTTAGAAAGAGAAATTCCGCTTAAAATAACTGCAGACAGTATAAAATACTTAAGAGTCTATGAACTACAGCACAAACCCAAGGATTATATGAACAAAATTTCAAAGCTCTTTTCATAGAAATAAAGATAGGGCTAAACAACTAGAAAAATATTATTTGCTCATGAGTAGGCTGAACCAACAGAATAAAAAATGACAAATTATGTCTATGTTAATTTATTTACCATACCAGTAAAACTACCAAAAATTATTTTATAGGAATAGAAAAATAATAACAAAATGCATCTGGAAGAAAAAATGGTGAAGAATGTCAAGGGAATAAAAAAAAAGTGTGGTGGAATGTGGTCTACCAGTTCACTATCTCAAATGATATTGCAAAGCAGTAATCATTAAAATGAACTGGCATGGGCTAAGAAATATAATGGTGGACTGAACCATTGAAATAGATTAGATACACAATACACAGTAGTAGATGAACATATTAGTCTAGTGTTCAACAAATAAATATCCAAGCTTTTGGAACAAGATCCCATTATTTAACAAGCATTACTGGAAAACAATTTGACAGAAACTAAGTACAGACCAACATCCCATACTATACCAAGGTCAAAACAGGTACATAATATAGACATAAAGGGAGATTGCATAAGCAAATGAGGGGAGCATGAAATGTCTTACCTCTCAGATCTTATGGATAAGGGAAGAATTTATGACACAACAAGAGATAGAGAGCATTACAAGATGTAAAAGCAAAATCAATGCAGCTAAGATTAGAAGAAATGCAAAAAAGTGGGAAAACATTTTAAAGCAAGATGCTCTGATAAAGGGTTCAATTACATAGAGAACTTTGTCAGATCTATAAGAATATGAATCATTCCCCAATTGAGAGCCAATGGAAATGAACAGTCAGTTCCTAGAAGAAGAAATCAAAGCCTTCTGGACTTATGAAAAAAATACTCTAAATCATTATTGATTAGAGAAATAGAGCAATTTGGAATTATATCCAGTTCTTGGTTTTGTTTTTCTTTTGTTTGTTTTTTTCTATTTTCTTTTGCAACATGACTAATATGGAAATATGTTTTGCATGACTACACATGTATAATCT
The DNA here is from genome assembly GCF_028372415.1 of Notamacropus eugenii. Lineage (NCBI taxonomy): Eukaryota > Metazoa > Chordata > Mammalia > Diprotodontia > Macropodidae > Notamacropus > Notamacropus eugenii. The sequence goes on along the minus strand of NC_092877.1, from coordinate 190,739,415 downwards.
ACATCAAATTGTTTGCCTTCTCAAGGAGGGTAAGGGAAGGGAGAAGGGAAGAGAAGTTTTTTTTTTTAAACAATGTTAAAATTTATTTTATGTGTAATTAGAAAAATAAAATACATAAAAATGTAAATGATATTCTTTCTTTAGGACAAAACAATGTTTCATTCCCATTCAACTTATTAATTTTTGTTTTTGATTGGTTATTTAAGCAACATTAAACCTTTATCAAAATTTATTTTTAAAAAGCATAATTATTTGTAGAAACCAAAAATATAGAAGGAACAACACTTTTTTATCGTCACATTTCTTTGTAATCTCACTCCTCAAATATTCAGATGGACTCTGGATTTTATATTTGTTCTTAGTAACACGACCACCTGCAAAATCCACAGGCATGCCATTTGGTAACATGTTTGCTCATTTATTTTTCAGGTCTCTGCTCTGAGAGATAAGGGCTGTCAGTTTCCATAATCATTAAATTGTTGAGACTAACCCTGCTGTTCTCGTTCAGAACTCTTGGAGCAGACTGAATTGATAGGTTTTTTCAGGCTACTCTTAATAGGTTTAACACTTGGCTGAAACCCAGCACCATGCAAAGGTTCAATTAGACTAATATGTTTTAATACAAGCATAAAGTCTTGTTGAGCCAGAAACATTAGATGGACCTGCAGGCAGAGAAAATGATAAAGATTTTAACTTCACATTTCCTTCTCATCTGTGGGCATCCTGGCAGGGGAGGGCAGCATGAGTCTTTAGAAAGCATTCACTCTAATTTCCTAAGTCTGTTTTAGATCCTTAACCCTCTATTTCTAGCACTTATTCTATGGATTTTATTATATAGGGAGAGAGTGGTGTAATTGAGAGTATTGGATTGTCAGTCAGCGGACTTGAATTCGAATTGCAGTTTTACCTTGTGATCTACATTGTTACCTTGGGCATATCTCTAAACTTGGATTTCTTCCTCCATAAAATAGAGTTTAACTAGATGATCTCTAAAGATCCTTGCCATATATCTACGATATTTTGATATGAATGAGTGGAAGAGAAGAATTGTAATCTACTGGAAAGTGTGCTGGACTTTAATAATAATGCCTGAGTTCTAGTTTTGGATCAACCAATTAATGACTACAATTTTTGATTGGATAAGCCACTGGATGATAGGAATTAGATATGGAGTTGCAGTGGGTGTTAAAAATGTTTTTGAGATAAAAAGAATTAAGATTTTCTGCTCTTTAATCATTTCCCCTTTGTTTACGAGCAATAAATAATGATGACAGTAATAGATCCTTCAAAAATCTCAAAAGTTATTTACCATATTAATGTGTGTCCCAAAGTTGGTTAGAGAAGGTAGAAACCCTAGTGAGGAGCAATGTGTGATGTCTCTGGAGGTGCGTGAAACAGAGGTACCCAGTAAGTTTAAGCTTCATAAGGAATGCCTGTATTAAAAATATTGTTCTATGACATATTGGGGGCGAGTGTCTTTAGTTGCTAACTGTAGGGCTCTGTACATGTTCTATTCTTTTCAGTATCTTTAAAAATTAGTTGTATAAAAGCAAACAGGGCATGGTTATCAAAACTGTATATGATTTGAAACTGTCAGAAATTGCTATGATAGAGACAAAAATCAACTGACAGGCACTTATTAGTTGTTTACTATGAACTAGGCACTGTGCTGGTGTCAAGGATCAAAGAAAAAAATTAAAACAGCCCTGTCCTCAAGAAACTCATTTTCTATAGGAGGTCCACAATATGTACAACATTCACAAATATAAATATGTACAAAATAAATATATAAAAATAATACAAGGTAATTTTTTGTGAGATGTATTAGTAACTAAATTGAGCAAGATTGATCACATAGGAAATGGTGTTTCAATTGAGCTTTGAAGGAAGCTAGATATTCTAGGAGGCAGAAGTGATGAGGGTGTGTATTCTAGGTGTGTGTGTGTGGGGGGAAAAGGCTGATGCAAAGGCAAGGAGATAAGAGATGGAGTTGTAATCCATTAGATTGTGAGTTTCTTAATGTAGGAATTGTATTTTGTTTATGTCTCCAGCACTTAGTATAGTGTTTGGATAATGGTAGACACTTGATAAATGTTTAGTGACTCACTATGGAGTATAAGAAATATTAAGAAGGCTAGAACGCTGGACGATGGAGTGTATGAAGAAGAGTAATTTAGGATAAGTCTGGAAAGGTGAACTGATCTAGGTTGAGAAGGGCTCAAAATGTCAGAAAGAAGTATTAGTATTTGACTGTAGAGAAAATAGGGTGCCACTGGAGTATATTGGTCAGTGGAGTGATTAGTATGACCTGTGTTACAGGATTACCACTGACAGCCATGTGCAAGATTGAGCAGAGGAGAGTTGAGGAGAGGAGAAAAAATCAGGTTTCTAACAAGGAAGAAAGCTGTCCTAGGTGTAGTAAGAAGAGAGGGGAGAGGAGGTCATAGAGGTGGGAGATAAAGGTTACCATATTGAGCTATCATCTAGCTTACTGGTCAATTTAGATGTAGAGATCCTCCACTGATCAAAGAATATCTTAATAATCAATTGGATGTATGCATGTCCAAAGCAAAAGGGTACCTGGATACATATGAGGAAAGTTCAGCTAGATCCTGAAACCAATGGCTGAGGCTAGGATTCACTGGGAATTATTCTTGAAGTGTATAAAATTGATACATATACTGAGCTAACAAATGAGAAGACTTGACTGATAACTGGAAAGACTTATAATAAGTCATGGATTTATTCAAACATTTAGTGTTTTACTTTTGATACTGTGCGTTGGATGAAATTAATTTTTTTCTTCTCAATTGATTTTGCATTTAAACCTAATAAATAGGTTTACATATAATAACCATAACCTATAAACCTGTATTTGTAACAAAAAGAACTATGGGTTTTGTCATTTGCCCTGTAGCTGCACCCTTAGGATTTTTAGGTCTTTCTATCTACTGGGCAAATGAGCTTTCTTTTATATGTTCTCTCCTTAAGAAGTGAGACGATTTCACTTGTTCTCTGACTCCAGGGCTTGACACAAGGTTTACTGTAAAGCCAAGTTAAACAAAGACTTTTTTCATTCACTTGGTTACCTTCTTAGTCTGAACATTCAATCATTGAATAACATTAATTAGGAGCAAAGGAAGGTAATAAACATTTAACAAACAAGCAAAGGAAGGTAACAAATTATGTGCATCAAGCAGGGCAGCTAGGTAGCCTAGTGGATACAGTACCAGGTCTGGTGTCAGGAAGCCCTTGATCTGAATCTGGCTTCAGACACTTACTAGCTGTGAGACACTGGGCAAGTCATTTAATCCTGTTTACCTCAGTATCCACATCTGTAAAATGAGTTGGAGAAACAAATGGCAAGTAACTCCAAGATCTTTGCCAAGAAAGCCTAAACGGAGTCATCAAGAGTTGGACACAACTGAAATGAGTGAACATGTATATCAAGTACTGCACTAATGCTTTACAAAAATATTGCATTTGATAATTTTTCTATATGAAGAAGTAGAAAACTTTGAATTCATGCACCAACTTCTATACGTTTTTGTACTGAATGGTGGAGGGAAGCCATAATCCAATATTTGATCTAAAGGGGAAAGGAATAAGCATTTATCAAGTGTCTCCTATTTCTTGTCTGCTTGATTGTTATCCTTTGTTCTTGAAGATGACCAAATAATGCCACTATACTAGAGTCGAGTTACGGTACACCTGACTGTGGTTGATCAGACCAATATGAGCTGAAAATGCTGTATCGTAGGTCAGGTGCCAATAGTCCATGTGAACATTTGGAATGGAGTCTCTAAATGTGCACATCTTGCTTTACTTTTGAGCTACTTCATTTTCGCTTTGCTCATGGAGCACAGCACCTTCTCTGAGGAGGACATGCCATGCTGGGAGGTCCTGTGTCAGTGTCTCCAAAGTCAAAAATCAATTCCAGAGTTCTTAAGAGAGACCTTGAGAGTGTCCTTGTATGACTTCTGATCATCAAAGGATCATTTGTCCTGTGTGAGTATTCCATAAAATAGTCTTTTAGGCAAGTGTATATTTGGCATTCAAACAATGTGACCAGTTCATCATAGTTAAGCTCTCTGCAGTAGAGTTTGAATGCCTGGCGGTTTAGTTGGAGAAAGGACCTCATTGTCTGGAATCTTATCCTTCTATACGATCTTCAGAATCTTCCTAAGACAGTTCAAATGGAAGTCATTCAGTTTCCTGGCACAATGCAGTTTCACAGTCAACGAGGTCAGCAAAATGGTTCTGTAGACCTTCAGAATAGCGAGTCTCTTCTCTCCTACACTTTCCTTCAGAGCCTCTCAAACACTAAACTAGCCCAAGGAATGAATGAGTCAACCTCATTATCAGTGTGTACATCCCTGGAAAGTAAACAGACAAGGTAAGTGACCTTATCCATAGCATTCAAAACTTCTTCATTTGCTGCAAACAATGATTCCATGTATGGGCGGGGTGGTCTTGGTTGATGGAGTACCTGTGTTCTCTTATTGTTTTTTTTTTTAACTTTCTTTTTTTTAATTTATTCAACTTTTAACACTCATTTTCACAAAATTTTGGGTTCCAAATTTTCTCCCCTTTTGTCCCCTCCCCCCACCAAAACACCGAGCATTCTAATTGCCGCTATGACCAATCTGCTCTCTCTTCTATCATCCCTCTCTGCCCTTGTCTCCACCTTCTCTTTTGTTCTGTAGGGCCAAATAACTCTCTATACCCCTTTAAGTGTATTTCTTATTTCCTAATAGCAAGAACAGTACTCAACAGTTCCTAAAACTTTGAGTTCCAACTTCTCTTCCTCCCTCCCTCCCCACCCCTTCCCTTTGGTAGTCAAGCAATTCAATATAGGCCAAATCTGTGTCGTTTTACAAGTGACTTCCATAATAGTCGTGTTGTATAAGACTAATTATATTTCCCTCTATCCTATCCTGTCCCCCATTACTTCTATTCTCTTTGGATCCTGTCCCTCCCCATGAGTGTTGACCTCAAATTGCTCCCTCCTCCCCATGCCCTCCCTTCCATCATTCCCCCCCACCCTGTTTATCCCCTTCTCCCCCACTTTCCTGTATTGTAAGATAGGTTTTCATACCAAAATGAGTGTGCATTTTATTCCTTCTTTAGTGGAATGTGATGAGAGTAAACTTCATGTTTTTCTCTCACCTCCCCTCTTTCTCCCTCCACTAATAAGTCTTTTGCTTGCCTTTTTTATGAGAGATAATTTGCCCCATTCCATTTCTCCCTTTCTCTTCCCAATACATTTCTCTCTCACTGCTTGATTTCATTTTTTTAAGATATGATCCCATCCTATTCAATTCACTCTGTGCACTCTGTCTCTATGTATGTGTGTGTAATCCCACCCAGTACCCAGATACTGAATAGTTTCAAGAGTTACAAATATTGTTTTTCCATGTAAGAATGTAAACAGTTCAACTTTAGTAAGTCCCTTATGACTTCTCTTTGCTGTTTACCTTTTCATGCTTCTCTTCATTCTTGTGTTTGAAAGTCAAATTTTCTTTTCAGCTCTGGTCTTTTCATCAAGAATGCTTGAAAGTCCTCTATTTCATTGAAAGACCAATTTTCCCCCTGAAGTATTATACTCAGTTTTGCTGGGTAGTGATTCTTGGTTTTAGTCCTAGTTCCTTTGACTTCTGGAATATCCTATTCCACTCCCTTTGATCCCTTCATGTAGAAGCTGCTAGATCTTGTGTTATCCTGATTGTATTTCCACAATACTTGAATTGTTTCTTTCTAGCTGCTTGCAATATTTTCTCCTTGACCAGGGAACTCTGGAATTTGGCCACAATGTTCCCAGAAGTTTCTCTTTTTGGATCTCTTTCAGGCGGTGATCAGTGGATTCCTTGAATACTTATTTTGCCCTCTGGTTCTAGAATCTCAGGGCAGTTTTCCTTGATAATTTCATGAAAGATGATGTCTAGGCTCTTTTTTGGATCATGGCTTTCAGGAAGACCCATAATGTTTAAATTGTCTCTCCTGGATCTATTTTCCAGGTCAGTTGTTTTTCCAGTGAGATATTTCACATTTTCTTCCATTTTTTCATTCTTTTGGTTTTGTTTTGTGATTTCTTGGTTTCTCATAAAGTCATTGGCCTCCATCTGTTCCATTCTAATTATGAAAGAACTATTTTCTTCAGTGAGCTTTTGGACCTCCTTTTCCATTTAGCTAATTCTGCTTTTTAAAGCATTCTTCTCCTCATTGGCTTTTTGAATCTCTTTTGCCAGTTGAGTTAGCCTATTTTTCAAGGTGTTATTTTCTTCAGCATTTTTTTGGGTCTCCTTTAGCAGGGTGTTTACTTGCTTTTCATGCTTTACTTGCATGTCTCTCATTTCTGATCCCAGTTTTTCCTCTACCTCTCTAACTTGATTTTCAAAATCCTTTTTTGAGATCTTCCATGAACTGAGCCCATTGGGTGGGCTGTGATACAGAAGCCTTGACTTCTGTGTCTTTCCCTGATGGTAAGCATTGCTCTTCCTCATCAGAAAGGAAGGGAGGAAATACCTGTTCACCAACAAAGTAACCTTCTATAGTCTTATTTTTTTCCCCTTTTCTGGGCGTTTTCCCAGCCAGTGACTTGACTTCTGAGTGTCCTCTCCACCCCCACCTCACCTCCAGATCCACCCAGCCAGTGGTTGAGGTCTGAGATTCAAATGCTGCTCCCCAGCCTCAGGGCTTTGGCGGGGGCAGGACTGCTATTCAGTGTGAGATTAAGTTCAGGTGCTCAGGTGGGGGCAGGGCTACCTCACGGGGCTCAGTTCCCTCAGGGGGTTTATGCAGAGACCTTCAACAATGGATCCAGGCTCCTACCTGCTTGGGGAGCCCTGGTCTGCTCCCGCCTCCATTGCTGCCTCCCGAGGAGCCCTTTGTTATGGGGGCACCCCACTCCCCTCTTGGCAAGCTGAGAAGACACTCTCACCAACCTTTGGGGCCCGTGGGTGGAGGGACCCACGCGGCTGCTCGAGATTCTGCTCCTGAAGCCTGCTTGGATCTGCTCCTCTCAGTGCCACGTGTGCAGTGAAGGCAAGGCTGGGCTCGGCTGCGCGTCCGCAGCATGACAGACCTTTTGCGAGAAGTTTTCAGGGCTCTCTGGAACAGAAATCTCGTCTGCTCCGTTCTATGGCTTCTGCTGCTCCAGAATTTGTTGAGAGTTCTTTTTTTACAGATATTTTATGGGCTATGGGTTTGGAGCTAGCGTATGTGTGTCTTTCTACTCCGCCATCTTGGCTCCGCCCCTGTGTTCTCTTATTGTTAACTGTTAGGTCAAAATTAACACAGGGATCAGAGAAACAATTCATACCTTAGTTCATCTCAGTTTCAGAGGCTGTATTGAGTCATCTGCAAACAAAAAACCATGCACAAACTTTCTTTCCACTTTGGCCTTGGCTTATAGCTTTTTCATTTTGAAGAATTTACCATCAGTGCAGTAGCTGACTTTGATGTCATGTTCGTCCTCATTGAAGGCATTTGACATCATGACTAAAAAACATAAGAGAAAGCACAAAGACTTGTTTTACTCCATTGGTGATGGGGAAAGCACAAGAGCATTGTCCATTATCCAGAACCTGGGCAAGCATACCATCATGAAATTGACCTACAATACTGATGAGCTTCTTCAGGCAGCCAAATTTTGACATAATTTTCCATAAGCCCTCATGATCGACTGTTATTTAAGACCTTTGTCAGATTGACAATGTTGCATACAGACCCATGTTCTGCTCTTGATATTTCTTCTGGAGTTGTCAGGCAATAAATACTATATCAACCATTCCTTAGCCCTTTCTGAAGCCACACTGTTTCTCAGATAGATGGTCATCTTCCAGGTGAAAGATCATCCTATTAGGGAGGATTCTGGCAAGAATCTTACCAGCAATGACTAAGAGAGGAACCTGCTCACCCCTCCCATGATCTTCACAGCACAATCTATTTCCTTTACTTTTATAGAGATGGACAATGAAGACATCCTTGAACTCCTGGGGAATAACCTCTTCTTGCCACATAAACCAGAACATTTCAGTCAGCTTTTGTATGATCTCTAGATCTCCCATCTTGTCAATCTCAGCTGCAATTGAATCAGCACCAAGTGCTTTGTCACATAAAAGGAATGATATTCATACCCTCATCTTTAGTTGGGACTTCAACTAGGGAGGGATAGGCTTCAACCTGAGGCAAATGGTCAATGGCTTCAGCATTGATTGATGATGAAGCACTATGGAAGTGTTCAGCCCATTTTTCTAGTATCATATCCCTACCACTGATCAATGTGCCTCTATCACCACTGAGGAGTTGAGATGCACCATAGGTCTTTGGTGAGTAAATACCATTCAAGACATCATGAAAGTATTGTGGATTGTTACTATCAGCATACTGAACTTCATCTGCCTTCTTACTGAGCCAAGAGTCCTGCATCACCCTAAGTTTCATTTGTACTTTATTTTTGGTAGAATTAAATGCTTCCTTTTTGGAGATGGATGAACTATTCTTCTGGTAAATCCTGTGGAATTCTAGTTTTTCATTTGGCAGCTTCTGAATTTCCCCATCATTTTCATCAAACCAGTCTTGGTGTTTGTGAGTATTCTGACCCAAATAAGCAAATGCAGTGCTATACAACTAATCTCTGAAAGCTGCCCACTCCTTTTCTGCTCCATTGTTGCCAACTATCTGTTGGCTCAATTTTCCCTCCAAGTTAGCAGCAAACTGTTCTTACTCAGATAAGTGCTCTAATTTGTTGACATTAATTCTTTTGCCAGTCATTTTGCCTTGGGGCCACTATTTTTGTTGAGTGTGAATATTTAGCATGGAGAAGATGAGACCAGCACTCTGCATCACACATTGCCTTTATTACTTACATCCCGTCTATCTCTTACAATCACATAGTCTACTAAAAGCCACAGGGTGCATCCACAAAGTCTTATTATGTTTAGGCAAATGGAAGATAATATTGGTGATGAGAAGGTCACAAGATGCAGAAGTCTTCATTAGTAAGTGACCATTGCTGTTGCTGTTTCCAGTTCCATTCCTCCCAAGGACTCCTTGCCATGTCTGGTAGCCTGGACCTACCGTAGCATTAAAGTCCCAGAATTATAAGCTTGTCCCCTTTGGTGCATTGAGGATAAGGGTATACATGTCTTTATAAAAGGTTTCTTTGACGTCATCAAGGTTCATCATGGTGGGAGGACAGACACTGGTGATGATAGCTTGACGTCTTCCTGCAAGTGACAGTCACGTTGTCCTAGTCTATCATTCATTACTCTTGCTAGGCATAGCAACTTGCTAACCAGATTAGTTTTGATTGCAAACCTATACCAGCTTCACTGTGTTCCCCTTCACTGTGGCCAGTCCAGAAAAGTGTGTATCCAGTTTTGACTTCAATAATCTGGCTTTCATTTCACAGCCTTGTTTCACACAGGGCTGCTGTTTGGGTATGATACTTGCTCATCTCTGACAACAAGAGCTGTTCATCTTTCAGGCCTACTGAATTTTGTGTTTTCTATAAATGCATACATTTTATGTACTGAGATGAGTAGAATCATCTTTGTAGAAGGTTTGGAACATTATTTTTCGTGTTCTGACCACAGGGCAGAATCCCTGCTTGCCTCAGTAATCAGGCCAAATAAGTAGATAATTTTTAGGGCTCTTTTCTAGCCCCTTCCTCATACCAGGAGGTGAGCAGTATGACCTTTAAAAAATACCACAGGGGCTACAGAATCCAACTGCTGCTTCCAGTGAGAAGATGGTCCTATGGCCTGAATGGCCTGTGTGCAGGGTTGTGACTATAGCTCCCAGTGTACCCACACATGCTGTTTTGTCACTTGCCTGTCACCACAGGACTTTGAGATAGGTAAAAAAAAGGTAAAAATTGTATGGGTTATGACTTTTGATTTGTGCATAAATTGGATTTAAGCAAGGTAGAGTTGCATGAAATCTTTGGCCTCTCTCTTCTAGAGTTATCAAAGTCAAAGAACAGAGTTAAGATGACCGGCGATGGCTTGAGATGCAAGGAGTGATCTTGGTGTCTTTAATGTCTAACCAAGCTCTAAGTACTCCACAGTTCCTGCTTCAGTTGCCTTCATGGACACTGAAGCAAATTTTTCTCATCTGCCCATTCCACAGAGGAAGTCTTCAAATGCTTGGGGCAGACACCCACTGGCTCACCAATGTTTTGAGATCCCTTGGTTACCCCCAGTGTGGTTAGTCCATCTGCTGAAATGATATAAATCATCAGAGTTTGGCCACTATGCTTCTTGGAGCCACAGCTGAGAGGTAAATCAAGTGGACACCAAAGCAGCCCTCATACCAGAGGTATTAGAGGTCTCTGAGTACACCCTATCCCTCATTATGAGACACTATACTAAGTGATTTTTACAAATATTAGCTCATTTGATACAATAAGCCTGGAAGGTAGGCTCTGTTATTCCCATTGTGCAGTTGAAGGAACTAGGGCAAACAGAGATCTGGGGCACAGAGCTAGTAAATTCCTAAGGCTGGATTTGAGCTTTGAAATTCCTAACTCTGAGCCCTAGAGGCAATGAAAACCCTCATGTCTTTCTAATAAAAACATGATGCTTCAGCAACTCCAAGAGTTTGAATAGTTTATGAATTTTTTTCTTTTCTGAAAATGAAACAGAAGTTTGTTCTATGAGTGAATTCTTAAAATCAGAAAATAAAATGCATGAAGTATAATTTTGTTGTTTTCTGCCTTCCCTTCCTTAACAGTGGAAAGAAGGCTGGATTTAAAGTGAGACATTGAATTTGAATTTTCATTATTCTATTATCTGCATCTTTGTGACAGTGTACCTTTCTGGGCCTCAGTTTTCTCATCAGAAAAATTAAGAAGTTGGATTATATGAGCTCTAAAAGTCCCTCCTAGCTATGGATGCTATGATCATAGATTGTTCCTTGAAAATACTTTTGCAAATGAACTTATCTCTAAAAGACCTACCAATTGAAGGATATTATTTACTTTAACAAAGTGCTTCTATAGAGGAGCCAAGATGGCAGGATAAAGAAACACTCCGCTGAGCTCTCTCAACAGTTCCCTCCAAAACAACTTTATAATAGCATCTCAAAATTGAATTCTGGAATGGAAGAGTGTATTAACAACCACATTAGCACAGAGGGTGTGCTGTTAGCACAGGTTCTTTCATATACCACCTTGGAAACACCAAAAACTTCCTCAACCCACAACTAGGTCTAAAAAAAAAACAATATGAACATCCTGAAGACTGAGAAAGAGCCCCTTGAAACCTCACACAGGAAACAGAGAAAAATGTTTATATAAAGTTCCAAATCAAAAAAATAGGGTAGAAAAATGAGCAAGCAAAAGCAACAAAATAATTTAACCACAAAACTTACTATGTTGACAAGCAAAGTGAAGACACAACTCAGAAGAAGGCAATAAAGTCAAAATAGCCTCAAGCAAAACCTCAAAGAAAAATGTGACTTGGATATAAGCTCAACAAAAATTTCTAGAAGCACTTAAAATTATTTTCAAAATCAAATAAGAGTGTTAAAGGAAAAAATAGATAAATACATGAAAGTAAAGGAAAAATATGAAAAGACAATTAACAACTTGGTAAAAGTGACATAAAAGTACTGAAGAAAATAATACCTTAAAAATCAGAATAGACAAAATGGAAAAAAGAGGTACAAAAATTCACTGAAGAAAATAAATTCTTAAAAAGCAGAATTGGCCAAATTAAAAAAGAGGTAGAAAATCTCACTGAAGGAAATAATCCCTTAAAAATTTGAATTGGGCAAGTGGAAACTAATGACTAAATGAAACATAAAGAAATTTTAAAACAAAGTCAAAAGAATAAAAAAAGAAGCAAATATGAAATGTCTCATTGGAAAAACAATGGAACAAAAAATAGTTCAGGGAGAGATAATTTAAGAATTATTGGATTACCCGAAAATCATGATCAAAGAAAGTACCTGGAAATTATATTTCATGAAATTATCAAGAAAAACTCCTGATATCTTCCAACCAGAAGATAATGTAGAAATTAAAAGAATCCACTGATTATGGCTTGAAGCAGATCACAAAATAAAAACTCTCAAGAATTTCATAGCCAATTCCAAAGTTCCCAGATCAAGGAGCCAGAAAGAAACCAATGAAACACCATGAGGCCACAACAGATCACACAAGATTTAGCAGCTGCAATATTAAAGGAGCAGGGGCCTGGGAATATGATATTCTGGAAGGTAAAAGTGCTAAGATTACAAACAAGAATAACCTCCCCAGCAAAACTGAGTATAATCCTTCAAGGAAAAAAAAATGGATCTTTAATGAAGTAGAAGATTTTCTAGCATTCCTGATGAAAAAAAGTGGAGCTGAACTGAAAATTTAACTTTCAAATACAAGACTCAAGAGAAGCACAAAAGACAAACATGAAAGAGAAATCGTAAGAGATTCAATAAAGTTAAACTGTTTACCTTTCTATATGGGAAGATGATACATGTTTCACCTAAGAACATCATTGTTAGGGCAGTTAGAAATATTTTACATAGAAAGAGGATGAGGGAGTGAGTCTATTATGTTGGAATCAAGTTACAAAAAAGATAAGTGATAAAAAATGGAGAAGTGAGAGAAAGGGGAAGAGGGAGGGAAGAATAGGGAAAATTATCTCACACAAATAAAGCATGCAAGGAAGAGCTTTTACAGTGGAGGGGAAAGTACAAGGTTAGGTATGCTTGAACCTCACACGTCTAACTAAACTGGTTCAAAAAAGGGAACCAAACACACACTCAGTTGGTAATAAAAATCTATTCTTCCCAACAGAAAAATAGAAGAGGAAGAGGATAAGAGAAAAGGGAGACAATAAAAGGGATATATTGCTGTAATCTCCTTGTCAGCACTTTATTTAATGTTTTTGCATCAATGGGCTATAGATTTTTTGTTTTCCCTCCAGAGCTCCCAAGTAAGTAAATCCAAATGCTGTTTTCAGAAGAACTATGCAGGTGTATGCTAATAATTGAGCTCCTTAGTTCAATAATTACCTTTTCCCCATTTTAGTCTAGAAATTTTGACTTTAATAATCAATAATATTTACCAATGAGCTGAAGTATGAAAGAATACTTAGCTTCCCAAGAAGTGGAGAAAAGTTTCTAGAAAGCAAAAGAAAGATGGATTTTGTTTTGTTTCCTTTTGTCTGGTGTTTGGCACACAAGTCTATCAAAAGTCTACTAAATGAGTAATTCTCATCTCCCACACAGTGACAGAAAATCTACTGTCCTGAGAAGGAAAAGGCAGTCCCAGAATGGAGGGGCAAAGTCAAGTCCAAGCTTTGGGTGGGGATGGGAGGTCAGAACTCTTATCCTAAGATAAGGTGGTAGAGTCAGGTCCCAGCACCAGAAGAATAGATCTGGTGAAAATTAGGACCTGTCAAAAGAAAGCAACTCTTGCTCCAGCATGGTGGGGGGTGGAGTAAAACCCAGGATGCAGTTGTGGGTTGGAGAGTGGGGGGCAGATAACAGATCTGGCCTGTATTCATCCTCCCTTGCATTGAGGGTAAGGGGAAGAGTCGGGCACTTGCATGAAGTGTATGTGGGGGTGCAGATTTCAGGCACCAGTAGAGGCAGGTATCCTTCTTTGGCACTGAGAACGGTATCACCACATCTGGCAATGCTTATTCCCCAACACAGTGTGGTATCTGTTGACTCAGGCAGAGGAGAGGACCCCAGTGGCAGAGGAAATGTCAGTGGAAGCAGTAGCAGGTACCAGAGGATCGTCCAGTTGTAGTTGTAGTGACACAGGCAGAAGATAGTGGGGTTGGCTAAATAGTCAGTGGCAGTGGGTTGTTGAATTGAAAATGTGAGCACTGGCATGGACAGTGGAAAAGGCAAGCTAAGCCTTTACTATAATCTAGTGAGGATAATATCTGTTGGCTTTGGACAACTCCTTGGGAAGTCTGGAGGACCAAGGGCTTGGCATTGTTAAAAGGTGTCAGAGCCCACTAATGATACAGTCTTATATTCTTCCACTTCCTCCCCCAATCATCTACCCTCCCAAGGAGAGGGACGTGCTGCTTAGTTGGCCAGGGAACTCTACTGAGGTGAGTTGTACAGGGCAATTCTCCCTGATAATTCCTCTTGATAAAGACTGATGACTCAACTGGAGATGTTATCATCTTTACTGATGTTCTTCATGTTGTTCATGCACATGTTTATCTCTTCACATGGAAAGATCCTCTGTGAACTACAGAGATTTGACTTTACTTAGTACATGGAATAGTTCATTTAGATATAGCACTCAGTCCGTCCAAAGAGGAGTTCAGGACAAAGCAGGAGATTTCTGCTCTGGGTCCTCCCATATTTAGTCACTCCTTAGGGGGACTGTTACATTGTTTATTTTACTCTGTTTTAGTTTTTGAAATTTTAATTTTTTTTTTACTTTTCATCCTTAGGGACTACATAGACTAGATTTCTTCTGTTCACAACATCAGGATTGATTAGCAATAAAGTCCCTCATGGTTGGAAGCCCATTAGGATAGCACAAAGAAATTAATGTCAAGAGGTGTGGTATAGTGGGAGCAATACAGCAATATCCTATATTGTTAATTACACACACACACACACACACACATACACACACACATTACACACACACACATATTTTGAAGAGCAAATTGTATCCAATATTATTTATCTTATTTTTATATTTTCTTTATTATTTTAATATTAATTGTTATTGATTTATCCCTTCAAACTAAAGTTCAAAATTGGAACCAGGACTCACTCTTCCTGCTTCTTCTTTGGTTCTGGGGAGAGTAGGATCCAAAAGCTTTTTCCCTACTAAGGTCACTTCTATATGAGGCTTAACTATTGGCTAACAGCTTCCTTGCTTCCAGTGTGTGATGTCTCAGCTACCAAGTAGATTCACTGTTGGGAGGGGGAAGTAGATTGTTTCTCAAGGCTGACTCCTTCTTGGATTTTCCTGCTACCTATGGTGTGAACTCCATTTTCTGGACTTCTGGTGGCCTTTTGAATCTTTCAAAGTTCTTGAAGTTGTAGTCTAGTCTATTTTACATCTAACACCCAGGTACTTAAGAGTAGAAAGATAAACACAAAGAGGTAAAGTATCAGATGGGTCATTGGTTCATGGGACTCATGGTGGCCCCAGTTGCAATATATTTCATGTCAAAAAGACATACTAATTATATAGGTTTCTATGCACTCTTAGAACGTTCAATCTTTTAGGTCAGTATTTTGTTAATGTATCTTTGTATAATGGGAAAATCTTTCCTATCGGTTAAGAGGCCCATGTGACCTTCTTGAGTCCCATGAAAACCTGAGTCACATGAGTCTGTGGTGGGAGGAGCTTGCTGAACAGGTGGAGCAGGAAGGATGGAGCAGAGCTGAGAGGAAGTTGGACACAACAGTTAAAGCTGAGGGAGAGAGAGGAAGTAGGCAGTGAGCTGTGAGGGTTCATTGGTGGGTTGGCCCTAGCAGGGGGAAGGATTGGGGGATGTTGGTACACGCCTACATTGTTATTGTGTATAGATTTCTTTGTTGCTATGAAGAATTTGGCTTTCTGGTGTTGGGATTTGTCTTTCTGGTGTTTAAATAAATGTTTTGGTTCTGTTTTCCATGTGGAGAGTCTGTTATATTTTGTGATTCAGAATTACACCAGCATATTCATAGCTGCCATAGGAGCTATGAATATTGCATTGGTGCTACAGTCAGGTACACTAAGGTGATACATTAATTATTACAGTAAAAGGGGACATAAAGTTCCAAGGCCTCTGTCTCCAACCAGAGGCTCATAGCATGTCTCTTCTCAAACATTACTTAGAAAAAGAAAACTATTTGGCTAGTTAGTGTCTCTTATATGCACTTTCTTTTCTGGCTCAGTAGTCAATCAAAAGATTTTTCGTTACCATTCAGTTAGCGGGCAGGGAATAGTCAAGGAATATCCATATTTGTTCTGAACTGGGGAGTAGGGTCTTTCCATTATACATCATTGTATACTTCTAGAAACAAGCTCCTCAAGCATCCATCTAGATTGGCAGAAGGAAGTCCATTGACATACTCCTAGGACTGGGCTCTCATTCATCAATCTAATGGATATAGAGGGCAACGTTGATGGGGGAACAAGCCGCCTAGTTCAACTGATATTCAATAGTACTCCATATTTTTACTATCTCATATACAATGGAAAGAGGCAGCAAATTTTATATCAAATTTTTCTTTCTTGTTGATTATTTTTATACACTTAAACATAAAACATATAGTAAATGACAAGGAAGAAGCAGGAATAATCAAAACACATCACAGTCCACTCGTTATCCAAACCTGTATTAGTTAAGGAAAACACATGTGATAACCTAGCAAGGATATCCGTAAGTAGAGAGGCAGATAGGTGGGGAAATTCCTATGTCGAGGTCAACTCATGGTGCTGGACTGTTGGTCTTGTCCTGGTCCCTTAAGGAATACTTTACATCACAACAAGCTGCTTCTCTTGTTCCTTACCATTACTCTCCTTGGCAGAGTCACTGCTCTTCTCATGACCTGATGGAGCAATGATAAGCTCTTTTTACTCACAGCCACCTTTAACAGGATGTTGAAGAAAATGTTACTCCTTTTCAGTGATAAGTAGTTCCCTTGAGCTGTGAAGCTCTTCAGATCTATAGATAATATGTGCTTTACCTAATAATTTGCAAGCCTCATCTTTCAGTGAAGTACAACAGAACAATACAAAGCTTGCTCTACCAATACATTTATCTGAAGGCCAGTCTTCACATTTTATTGGTGAGAATTTCTTCACAAGTGGAGTTTTAATTAATTTTCCTTTAACGAATTTTTATTGTGTCACTTATAGCAACCAAACTATTCACATATGAATGAGACAGTACTTCTCAAAGTATTAGGAAACACCTTGTTTTTCAGAACTAAGGTCCAGCAATCAAGCTATGCCTTAAGCTTGGCATAACAACAGTCCTTTGCACTCACCCTTTGTATGATCTCATCCTCTGGAGAAATCACAAAATTATTGCATTGCTTCAACCAGCACCAGGTGTTGTCTGAGCTTGGACAAGCACCAGACAGATATCCATGTTCTGGTCATAAATCCCTGCTCTCAATCAAACTTGTCTTGTTGTGGCTATCCCTTATTATCAGGGCTACAACTCACTGTGTAGTCATTGGTACAAGTACTGATATCTCCCCACACTGCCTTGGATATCTTCACTAGGAGCAGGCACACTGGCACACTTATCTAGGTTGACTTCTTGCTTGCAAGTCACTTCCCTCACTTTGTAATTAAACTTCTGTTTGATTCCTGACTCTCCTGTCTCTAGCCTGCTTTATTTGGCTCCATCCATGCACAGGCCAGTTCAGTTCAGTTCAGTTGACATTAAATGGGGTCAGAAGTGGGGGTTGGGAGTCAGCTAGGTGGTGCAGTGAATAGAGCACCAGTGCAGGAGTCAGGAGGAGCTGAGTTCAAATCTCACCTCAGACACTTGACACTCACTAGCTGGGTGACCTTAGGCAAGTCACTTAACCTCAATTGCTTCATCCTGGGTCATCTCCAGTCATCCTGATGAATATCTGGTCACTGGATTCAGAAGGCTCTCGAGGAGAAGTGAAGCTGGTGACCTTGCACAGCCCTTTGCTCACTAAAAACAAAGTCAAGAGCAAGTCATGTCATCATTTCTCTGATGATGTGGTCTTCTTTAGCAACAAAGGATGAACATACATGCAGTGAATAGAGCACTGAGTCTGGAGTTAGGAGGACCTGAATTCAAATTCAGCCTCAGAAACTTGACACTTACTAGCTATGTGACCCTGAACAAGTCACTTAACCCTAACTACCTTACAAAAAAATAAAATAAAAAGTGGGGTTAACATAGAACTATATCATTGGACTCTCTGGTACCAATGGAAATGGACTAGGTGCCACCAGAGATTTATTTCTTTGGAGTCTGACCCACCTTGTCTGGCAAGTACTGTGCCCTTTACCCTCCTCCAATACCCCGAGTTCCGCCCTTGGTCAAGCTCATCATTATTTGTGAGTAAAACTCAAGATTTTGGAGGTTCGTAGATTTATAATCTGTAAGATTTCAGGGGATAACTCTTGAGACTTTGGGTCAATTCCAGGAACTCACTCCCTTCTGCAATAGCTCAGTAAGGGAGTACCACTATGTAGAATTTATTTTAAGGAAAAATAAGGATCAAACTCTCTAAAGTTAAAAGGAAATGGCAAGAGTGATAGCCCCTGGGAGAGCATTAATCTTTCTTCCAACTAAACCCTCAGTATTCTCAATAAAGCCTAAAAAAGATATCTTTTGCTCATGGCAGGTGTCATAGGTGTTTTTCAAGCTCTTGATCTTGTTTATGCATCCACTATCCCCCTCCCCCCCAATCCTTTGTCTCTTTTGACTTTGCTCTTGTTCCCATGCCTCTTGTCTTTACTCCTAGTCCTGTCTCACTCATTTCTGGTCCAGGCTCTGATTACTCCATCACTGTTCACTAGTCACTTGATCCTCTATCACCTTCTGATAATTCTACATCTTGCTCTCCCAAGAGAAATTTTCTTCATCTTTTCTTTTTTTTCTTTCTTTTTTCTTTTCCTCACTTTACTCTGCATCAGTTCATATATATCTTTACATATCTTTTAAAATCATCCCCCTCATTTCTTACAGCATAATAGCATGTATTATGTATTCATTTTATATCAATATACATATATATTCATTATATTCATATAGCACAATTTGTTCAATTATTCTCCAATTGATGGGCATCTCCTCACTTTCCAGGTTTTTACCACTACAAAAGAGCTGCTACAATTACTTTTGAGTATATTTAGGATTATTTTTTTCTTTGAATTTTCCTTTTTTTTTTTTTTTTTTTTTGCAATACAGGTTTAACAGTGATAGAGCTGGACCAAAGGGAATGTGTGGTTGAGTAACTTTTGCATATGATTCTAAATTTTTTCCAGAATGGTTAAACCCATTCTCACTTCCACTAATAATACGTAAATGTATCTGTTTGTCCACAGCCTCTCTACTAAATGGGTTCACTAAAAGAAATGAAGAAATAGATGATTTCAATCATCCTTGGAGAGATATATGAACTGATGTAAGTAGGCAAAACTGGAAAAATAGTTTATTGTAAAAATGAAAAATTTTGAGTGTTTTAAAAACTGGTGAAGAATGAAATGAGGAGAGATTATGAGTTAACAAGAACACTGCAAAAGCCAAAGGCTTGGAAACTGTAAAAAGTATGATCAATACAATGGCCATACATAATTCCAGAGGACCAATAATGAAACATGCTATCCATTACAAAGAAGCAATGCTTTTAAAGTGAGGCGCATATATGTATCTACGTATGTGTGTTTGTATGCATGTGTGTACACATGTGCGTATGTTTTGTATGTAGCCATTAATGACATTTAGTTGGTTTAATTATAAATATTTGTAACCAGAAATGTGCTTTTCCTTCCCCTCAACTTTGATGGGATATGGGGTTAAAGGAAGAGAATATAGACATGTTAATTTTTGAAAGTAGAAAGGTGGGGATGCTATAGCCATGGAATGTGGCATGAACTTTTGGATCAGATCATAGAAGCATTAGTTTTTCTTAACTGATATCATAGAGTAGGAATATTCTATAAATGTTTATAATGTAAACCAAAACAGAGACAAAATAAAAAAAAACAAATAAGCATATACAAGCAAAACATGTTTGCATATTGATCATGTACAAAAACATATTTTTCTGTATATTAATACAACATTTATCATAAGATGAGAAATATTATTCTTTATCTGTCCTTTGGGGTCATGGTTGCTTTTCTGATTATAAAAATTATTTGACTCCGTTAAATAAAATACCATTTTATAGGCTCTTTCACACCACAGTGTCTCCCATCCATATATGAAAGTCATTCCAGATTCCTTGGAAGATTTAATAACAAAAATAATGCTGTTCAATCATCCTCTGGAAATATAAACTTTACATGAATTATTAAAAAGGGAAATGTATTTATATTAATCTAATTTGAGGACGGATTCTCTATGGATGATGAGATCTTCCAAATGTCCCTGTTTGCAGATGGAATTTTGTGGATTACATCAAACTCTACAATATTACAGAGATATCTGAAATAAATGCAAAGATATTTGGTTTATCCATCCATTCAAGAAAGATCAAATGGATGAATAATATCTGTTGATCCAATTTCTTCATGTTTCCAAATTGACCCAATAGAGGTTGTCCAACATTATCTATATTTGGGACAGACAATACAGATAGACAATGAGGTAGGCTTAGAGTTGAAAAGAAGAAAAGGACATGTTACTTTTATTTTTAAATTTTATTTTTAATTTATGGAATGTAGCATTTCCATAACATAATAGTAAATAAAACTTCAAATCTACTATACACAACTTCATATTCCTTTCAAATATATAGCAAAATTACCTTGTCAGTTTATTTTGTTTTTCTTTCCCCCCTCCCTAGAGATGGCTACAATTAAGCACAAGCAGGCATAAGTATAAAATTATTCTATCCATACTTCTATTTATCCATTCTTTCTCTGTATACAGACAGTGTATTTCTTTGTATGTCCTTTATAGTTAATTTGGGTGTTTGTAATAGACAAAACTCATTTGCTCATAGTCATACTTAAAATAATATTGTTGTTACTTTATACAATATTCTCTCGACTCTACTCATTTCACTCTTCATTATTTCATGCAAGTCTTTCCATGTTTTTCTAAAA
Source organism: Notamacropus eugenii (assembly GCF_028372415.1). Classification (NCBI taxonomy): domain Eukaryota; kingdom Metazoa; phylum Chordata; class Mammalia; order Diprotodontia; family Macropodidae; genus Notamacropus; species Notamacropus eugenii. The sequence continues at coordinate 190,718,666 of NC_092877.1, read as the reverse complement.
TCATTGAACTCATCATTTCTTGTAGCACAATAGTATTCCATCACAATTATAAACCACAACCTGTTTAGTCATTCCCTAATTGTTGGGTATCCTTGCAATTTCAAACTTCTCAGAAAATTAAAAGCCTGTATTTTTAATACAAACTCTTTTTTTAAACCAGTGTTGCTGTATGATGGCAAGATATGGAACATTTTTCCTTTGAAGAACTAAAAGTTCACATCCCACAGAGTGCAACGGAGAGATACATGCTGCACGTGTGCAGGTTATAATGCATAGCCAACAAGAAAGAACAGAAGTAAAGGAATTGTATGACAAAAAGTCCAGATATGTTCTCTGTCTTTAAATTCCCAGTGTTTAGCACAGAGCACATGACAAGTACTTAATAATGTTTGTTGATCATGTTTATTGTTTCACAATCTTGACTTAATTATATTCTCAGAGCAACTCTCCAATATATGAAAGAAATTGTACTGACAGATAATTTTTTTACTCAGAATTCCTGAATTTTACAATTAGAATCTACTTTCTGGCCACTTCCTCCACTGCCTCCTTGCCAACTGATTAGCTGCCTGCATTAGGGACTATTCATGCTTTGGAGTTCATTAACAGGACTAGTCCTTGTCTCTCCTGGAACTGTTTCAGGAAAGCCCCAGGTATGCTTTACCTTATTCTTTCCTCTCCCACAACCTCCAAAGCTTCCTTCCCACCTGACCATCCCCTACTTCTAAGTCAAGAACCATGAGCCATGAAAAACCTACTCTGATATTGTCCCTGATTCAGATGTGTCAATCCACTTCCTAATGTCTCCGCTCTCCATATCTGTAAATTTCCAGTCCAAAGTGCTGCTCCTTGACCACCACTCTTTTATGTGCTTTATCTTTCCATAATCACAAACTACATTTCATTTATAATTGTAACTTACGGTTCTTTACCCCAGAACTTACACAGAGTAAAATCTTAATAAATGATTTGCTTTAATTCATCCATTCATTCTATGGCTTCATTTTATAGATGAGAAAATTGATCTTCTTGCTTCCAGTCTGGCTATAGCCTGAATGGCAGAACACTCTATTAAAACTGTTCTGCACAGGTCTCAAAAGTCATACTTTTCATTAGCCTCCTTACCAAGTCTGAATAAGGTTATATTCTCCTATTCTCCAAATCTGTGGATCCAATTTAGATAACAAGACTGCTCGATGCCTAGTGACAGCTGAGCTAACTGATCTCTGCAATTACTCTAAGGTCATTGATTTCCAATCAATTATGCTGCAAAAGTTTTGCTGTATCATTTAAGAAGCATATCCATTGTTACCAAATATGTTTGTAAGACTTCAATTCTATTAATAAGAATTTATCCCTGTGCATCAGGATTCTTAATCTATTATGAACAAAATCCACAAAAATAAATAAACTGGAGGGTGATAATGATATGTGGGTTTCCCCCAAGAAAATTATGTAGAAAATAAGACTGTTGATTGACAGAAAGCAGAATCAGGGGTGCATAACATTATGATACGAAAAAAGTTGTTATATACCAAATAAAGTTTTCTTTATGAATATGTAATTTTATTTATTGTGTGCATATGCATGGTAAACTCTAGAATTTATTTCCTTTTATATTGAATAGGAGTATGGGAAAAGTTACTGAAAGCCTAGTGTGGTGTCAATGAGATGTTCACAGTGCCTATTGTGGCCATGAATATCATGAAATGTGACAGACTTTCCACATGGAAGACAGAACCAAAACATTTATTCAGACACCAGAAAGTCAAATCCATCATAATCTATACACAATAACAGTGCAGAGGACACCACCATCCCCAAGCCTTCTCCCTGCTAGGTTTCTCACAAACCAGCTCCATTAAACAAAACACAACCAGATTTCCTTAAACAAAATCACAAACAAGTTTTTTCACTCACACTGTCCAGCAGCCTGCATGCTTTCTAGCTCTGACTAGATTCCCACCAATTTCCTCTCCACTCTATTCTAGTTCTGCCTCTTCCTGTTCCATCCAGAAGCTCCATATGACTCAGACTTCCATGTGACCCAGGCAGATCACATGGTTCTATCAATGAATGGGAAATATCTTCCCATTAAGAAGCAAAATTATATTAACAATAAGCAAAAATACATTATCAATACACCTAGTTGAACAGGGATTGGAAAAGATTAGTAACTCATAAGGTAGACAAAGAGTCTTGACTTAAGTTGTGCTTTACATGTTTCAGTACATCTTTGAAGGGGCAGGCATCCTTCAGCAACTGAACCCCCCATGTGCTTCAGCACATCCCTAGGTGAGCAGGCCAGACCCTGTCTCCCAACCTTAAGCTTCAGTGTAGCCCTGAGGAAACACAGGAAAACTCCATGTGGCTTCACATCACCATTAGGACTCCAAGTCAGCACCAGGAGTAATCCTAGACCCCTAAAACCTTCAGTTGCCAGCATCTAACACAGAAAGCCAGTGACCACACCCCTAATAACCAGAACAAGAAGCTTGGGGCAGGGCCCTCCATGCTCCAACAAGGGAGATCAACTTTAAAAGGCAGGAATTAGGCAAACATCATTAGCAAAAAGCAGAAATGGATACTGAGCATTTATTCTTTCTATGGGGACAGGGAAGGTCAAAACACAAATTCAAAAGACAACATTGTCAATATACCTACATTCAGAACCTCAAAGGGGAATATGAATTAATCTCAAGCCTGAAAAGTCATCTTGGAAGAGTTCAAGGGGGATTTTAAGAGTCAAATAAGAAAGGTAGAAGAAAAATTTGAAAAAATATATGCGAGGTATGCAAGAGAGAGTCAACAGGTTGGACAATGAAGGACAAAAATTGACTGAAGACAACAATTCCTTTAAAAATACAATTAGCCAAATGAAAAAAAGTTCACTAAAGAAAACAACTTCTTAAAAAGTAAAATTGGTGAGAGGGAAAAGGAGGTACAAGTGTTAACTGAAGAAATTAATTTGTTATAAATTAAATTGGTCAAGTGGAACCTAATAACTTTATGAGAAATCAAGAATCAGTCAAACAAAATTAGAAAAATGAAAAAATTGAAGAAAATGTAAAATACCTTATGGGAAAACCAACTGACCTGGAAAATAGAGCCAGGATAGATAATTCAAGAATTAATGGTCTACCTGAAAGCCATGATAAAAAAAGAACCTAGATAGAGTCTTTCAAGAAATTATCAAGGAAAATTGCACTGACATTCTAGAATCAGATGGTAAAATAATTATCAAAAGAATCAACTGGCCACATCCTGAAATAGATCCCAAAATTAAAATATGAAGGAACATTGTAGCCAGATTCCAGAATAATCAGGTCAAGGAGAAAATACCATAAGCAATCAGAAAGAAACAATTTAAATACTGTGGAACCAGTCAGGATTACACAGGACCTTGTAGGGTCTACATTAAAGGATCAGAGGGCTTGGAAAATGATATTTCATATGACAGAGGATCAACCAAGGATCAATTCCTGAGCACAACTGACCATAATCTTTTGGAGGAGGAAATGGATATTCAGTGAAATAGGAGACTTCCAAAACTTCATGATGAAAAGATCAGAGCTGACTAAGAAATTTAATCTTCACATACAGACTCAAGAAAAACAAAATTCTTACAGGAGAAGTTAAGGGAGTTACAGGAAGAAATAGACAGCAAAACTATACTAGTGGTGACCTCAACCTACCCCTTCTGAGCTTGATAAATCTAACGTCAAAATAAACAAGAAAGAAGTTTAGGAGGTGAATAGAATTGTGGGTAAGGTAGATATTGTAGATCTCTGGAGAAAATTGAATGGTAATAGAAGGGAATATACCTTTTTCTTAGCAGTATATGGCACTGCAAATATACAAAAACTGCCCATAGTCTATGCCATAAAAACCTCACAATCCAGTGCAGAAAGGCAGAGATAGTCAATGCATCCTTCTCAGATCATAATGCAATAAAAATTTTATATAATCAAAGGTCATGGAAATATAAACCAAAAACTAATTGGAGACTAAGCAATCTACTAAAGAAGGAGTGGGTTAAACAACAAATTATAGAAACAATCAACAACTTCATTCAAGAGAATGACAATAATGAGACAACCTACCAAATCTTATGGGATACTGCAAAAGCAGTTCTTAGGGGAAGTTTTATATCTTTGAATGACTACATGAATAAAATAAGGAAAGAGGAGATCAATGAATGGGGCATGGAGCTGAAAAAACTAGAAAAAAACAAATTGAAAATCCCCAAGAAAATATCAAATTAGAAATACTGAAAACCAAAGGAGAGATTAATAAAATTGAAATCAAGAAAACTATAGAACTAATAAATAAAACTAAGAGTTGGTTTTATGGAAAAACCAATAAACTTGATAAACCTTTGACCAATTTGATGAAAAAAAGAGAAGAAAACCAAATTACCAATATCAAAAATGAAAAGGGTGAACTCACCTCCAATAAAGGAAAATTAAAACAATAATTAGAAATTATTTTGCCCAACTGTATGCCCATAAATTTTACAATCTAAATGATTATTTTAAAAAATGTAAATTGCCCAGATTAACAGGAGAGGAGGTTGAATACTCAAATTACCCCATCTCAGGAAAGGAAATTGAACAAGCCATAAATGAGCTCCCTAGGAAAAAAGCTCGAGGGACAGATGAATTTACAGGTGAATTCTATCAAACATTTAAAGAACCATTAATTCCAATACTATATAGACTCTTTGGGAAAATTATTGAAGGAGTATTGCCAAATTTTTTTTATGATACAAATATGGTTCTGATACCTAAACCAGGAAGAGTCAAAACAGAGAAAGAAAATTATAGACCAATTTCTCCAATGAATTTTAAGTAAGATATTAGCAAAAAGAATACAGCAACTTATCACGAGAAAAATACATTATGATCAGGTAAGATTTATACCAGGAATGCAGGGCTGGTTCAATATTAGGAAAACTATTAGCATTATCATTCAAATCAACAACAAAACCAACAGAAACCACATGATTATCTCAATAGATGCAAAAAAAACTTTTGACAAAATACAACACCCATTCCTATTGAAAACACTGGAAAGTATAAGAATAAATGGAACTTTCCATAAAATAAAAAGCAGTGTCTACCTAAAAACTAATGGGGACAAGCTAAATGCATTTCCGGTAAGATCAGGGGTGAAACAAGAATGTCCACTGTCAACACTGTTATTCAATGTGGTATTAGAAATGCTAGGTGTAGCAATAAGAGAAGAAAAAGAAATTGAAGGAATTAGAATAGGCAAAGAGGAAACTCAGTTATCACTCTTTGCAGATGATTTTCTTGGGTTAGAAAAAATAATATCAAAATTCATTTGGAAGAACAAAAGGTCCAGAATATCAAGGGAACTAGTGAAAAGAAATGCTAGGGAAGGTGGCCTAGCCGTACCAGATCTCAAATTGTGTTATAAAGCAGCAATTATTGAATCCATTTGGTACTGGCTAAGACACAGAAAGGTAGACAAGTGGAATAGGTTAGGTACTCAAGACATAGTAGACAATTAATATAGTAACCTACTCTTTGATAATATCTAGGACTCCAGCTTCTGGAATAAGAATTTACTGTTCGACAAAAATTACCAGGAAAATTGAATAAAAATATGGTGGAAACTAGGTATAGACCAATGCCTGACACCATACACAAGAATAAAATCCAAATGGGTACATGGTCTAGGTATAAAGGTTGATACTATGGACAAATTGGTGGAGCAAGGAATAGAGTATTTATCATATGGAGAAGGGAAGAATTTTTGACTAAAGAAGAGATAGAAAGCATTATGAAGTGTAAGATGGATAATTTTGATTACATTAAATTGAAAAGTTTTTGCACAAACAAACCCAATGCAACCAAGATTAGGAGGGAAGCAGAAAACTGGGAAGGAATTTTTGCAACTAGTGTCTGTGATAAAGGCCTCACTTCTAAAATATATAGAGAACTGAGTCAAATGTACAAGAATACAAGTCATTCTCCAACTGATAAATGGTCAAAGAATATGAACAGGGAATTTTCAGAGGAAGAAATTAAAGCTATCTACAGTCATTCTCCAAATCACTATTGATTAGAGGGATGCAAATGAAAACAACTCTGAGCTACCACATCACACCTATCAGATTGGATAACATGACAAAACAGGAAGATGATAAATATGGTAGAAGATGTGGGAGAGTTGGAACAATAATTAATTGTTGCTGGAGATGTGAACTGATTCAACCATTCTGGAGAGCAATTTGGAACTATGCCCAAAAACGTGCAATCCTTTGACCCAGCAATATCGCTCCTAGTACTCTATCCCAAAGAGATCATAGAGATGGGAAAGGGTCTCACATGTACAAAAACATTTATAGCAGCTCTCTTTGTGGCGACCAAAAACTGGAAATGAAGGTAGTGCCCATCAAATTGGGAATGACTAAAAAAGTTGTGGTATATGACTGTAATGGAGTACTATTGTGCTATGAGAAATGATTAATAGAAAGACTTCAGAGAAGCCTGAAAAGACTTATATGAACTGATGCTGAGTGAAAGGAGCAGAACCTGGAGATCTTTGTACATAGCAATAACCATAGTATGCAAGAAATATCTCTGGTAGACTTAGTATTTCATTGAAATACATGGACTTAAAAAATTTCCAGTGGACTCTTGAAGCAAAACACCTTCCACATCCAGAGAAAGAACTATGGACTTGGATCCCAGGCAGAAACAGACCATTTTCTTTTGTATTGTGTTATGTTTTGTTTTGTTTTATGTTTTCCTCCATTCATTTTAATTCTTCCATACAAAATGCATTTAGTAGGAATATATATGATGGAGTTATATAAGATTGTGTGCTGTCTCAGGGAGGAAGTGAGGCATGAGGGAGGAATAAGGGGGAGGGAATGGAAAAAACCTAAGATAATATGGAAATGATTGTAGAACACTGACAACAAATAAAATAATCCAATTAAAAAAAGAAAAGCATAAGAGAGTAAATAAGAAAGAAAAAAAAACCATTGTATTCAATAAGGTTAAACTGTTTACATTCCTACATTGGAAGATGATACTTGTAATTCTTGGGAACTGCATTTTATTATGACATTTAGAATGGGACATACATAGACAGAGCTTATAGATTTAAATTGAATTGGATGTGATGATTTTAAAAAAAATTAAAGGTTGAGATAAAGATTGTACTGGGTATAGAGGAAAGGGACAGGCAGAAAAGGGTAAATTACATTACATTAAATGGCACAAAGACCTATTACAGTAGAGGCAAAGAAGGGAGTGAGATGAATATTGTTTGAACCTCTCATCTGGTTTGACTCAAAGAGGGAATGTCACACACACTCAATTGGCTAGAGAAATCTATCTTGTCCAATAGGAAATACAGGGGAAGGGTGAAGAAAAGGGAGTGGATTGATAGAAAGAAGGGCAAAAAGGAAGGAAGAAGTAGTAGGGGAATGAGGAGGGGGATTATAGGAGGGAGGGCAGAATGAGGAAGGTGGTGGTTAAAAGCAAAACACAGATGAGCAGGAAAAAGGAGAAAAGAGAGAAAAAAACACAAGCAGGAAAAAATAGTATGGAAAGAAAAACATAATTAGTAATGATGAATGTGAATGGGTTGAACACTCCCATGAAAAGGAAATATATAGCAGAGTGGATTAAAAACCAAAATCCTGCAATATGTTGTTTACAAGAAACATATTTGAAATAGAGCAATACACATAGAGTAAAGGTAAAAGGCTGGAACAGAATATATTATGCTTTAGCTGAAGTTAATAAAAAAAAAAATGAAGGGATAGCAATCCTGATCTCAGACAAAGCAAAACCCAAAATAGATCTAAATGAAAGAGAGAAAGATGGAAACTACAGGTTGCTAAAGGGTACCACAGACAATGAAGTAATATCAGTACTAAACATATATGCACCAAGTGGTGTAGAATCCAGTTTCTCAGAGGAGAAGTTAAGTGAGTTAGAGGAAGAAATAGCAAAAGTATATTAGCAGAAGGCCTCAACCTTCCTCTCTCTGAACTAGATAAATCTAATCACAAAACAAGCAAGAATAAATTAAGGAGGTGAATATAATCTTAGGAAGTTAGATATGGTAGACCTCTGGAGAAAACTGAACAGGGATGGAAAGGAATATGTCTTTTTCTCAGTGGTAAATGGCAGCTACCCAAAAACTGACTGTGTATCAGTGCATAAAAACTTCACAATCCAATGCAGAAAGGCAGAAATATTGAGTTCATCCTTTTCAGATTATGATGTAACAAACATTACCTGTAATAAATGGTCATGGACAGACAGGCTAAAATTAATTGGGAGTCAAATAATCAAATCCTAAAGACTGAGTGGGTCAAACAACAAATAATAGAAACAATCTAAGAGAAAGAAAATATTAAGACAACATACCGAAACTTATGGGATTTTGGCAAAGCATGAATAAAACAAAGAAAGAGAATATCAATGAACTGGGCAGGCAACTACAAAATCTAGAAAAAAACACATAAAAAATCCCCAAATGAATACCAGAGGAAACTAGAGGAAAACTAGAGGAAAGATTAACAAAACTCTAATTAAGAAAATCTCTGAACTAATAAATAAAACTAAGAGCTAATTCTATGAGAAAAATATAATTAAGCCTTTGGCTATTTTGATTAAAAAAAGGAAGAAAACAAACTACCAATATGAAAAAATGAAAATGGTGGTCACCCCCAAATGAAGAGTAAATTAAAGCAACAATTAGGGGCTATTTTGCCCAATTGTATGCCAGTAAATCTAACAATCTAAGTGAAATGGATGAATATTTACAAAAATATAAATTGCCTAGATTAACAGAAGGAAAAACTATTTACATAACCCCATTTCAGAAAAAGAAGTTGAACAAGCCATCAATGAACTCCTTAAGAAAAAATCTCCAGGGCCAGATGGATTTACAAGTGACTTCTATCAAATATTTAAAGACAATTATTTTCAATATTACACAAGCTCTTTAGGAAAATAGGCAAAAGGATTCTACCAAACTCTTTTTATGATATGAATATGGTGCTGATATCTAACCTGGGAAGAGCCATGGCAGATAAAGAAAATTATAGACCAATTTCCCTAATGCATATAGATGAAAAAATTTAAATAAAATTAGCAAAAAAGATTAAAGGAATTTATCATAAACATAATATGTCATGCCCAGGTGTTGGGGTCCCCTAGACCACTTACGGGAAACCCTAACCCCGACCCAAGGCTCTTGTCCAGCAAGAGGCCTTGATCTCGTGAGTAATGAATGGGGCGGGAGACAAAGATGGTGAAGACTCCGTTTTATTCATCTAAATCACATGCATTTATAGTTTTACCTACGTACATTCCTAAGTACATTCCTAAGCCCTACGTTGAACCTATCACCTATCACCTTTTACATTGAACCTATCACCCATCACCTTTCCTTATATGGGTGTCTTCTCCACTGGACATCCGGAGCCAGGACAAAGAGCTGCCACGTTGCAAACAAGGACGAGACCCTTCCTCCTGAATCCATCTAGTTCCACCCCTACTGACAAGCCCCTAGGTTATCTAGGCAGGCTCTCAGTGTGGCGTCCTGAAAATGGATAGGGGTCGGCTCTAACTCGTCCCGTTACAACTCCCCCTTTTTGTTTTGGTACAGTTGTTCTTTCATAGCCAACACGGTATGTTTAGTGGAGAAGAGGGAATTACGGATTGTTAACAATATCCATTTTAATAATATTGGTATAATAGCAACTAATATAAGCAATGTTAGTACTCCTGATCCTAATGAAATTAGCCAAGTTTTTAGTGAGTGCCAGGGATCAGCATGTTGGAAAAAATCTAAGATATTTTGAGCAGTTTTATGTGGAAGTAGGTCTTCATGGGAAGCCTGATTGATATTTTCTGCCAATTGAAGCAATTGTTGGAGCTCTAAGGTCATATTATCACTGATTACACCTTGTAATTGAGCCCGAATCTTTTCCCATGCCATTTCAGTTGCATCATATTGTTTTGGAGTAAGACAAAAAGTATTGTACCTATAATCACATTGCAACTTTGATTGTAATTCTAAATATGCAACTTCATGTCCCAAGAACAGTACTGCTTTCTGTAAAGCACGAATAGCATTGTAAAATTCCTTATCCATTTGAGCCTGACATTGAAATCCTTCTGAGACATTGCGCATGAGATCATGAAGAGCATTTGCTTCCTGGACACTATTCTGTGTGTTAGAAACAGACATTGCGAGAGCAGTAGAACTAACAATTAGTTCAACTAATAAGGTTATACCTAACACTACACATGAGATACATCTTTTGAATCGCATCATACTTGTTATCTTTTGATCTAATACTGACATAATATTGTCAGCCAGAGTGCGATACCATCCTTGCGTTTTCACTACTGTGAGTGCATACTTTGGCCTAGCAATGATGTAAAGCCTTCCTTTATCAAATTGTGGCCCCATGCATTCATGTACCGAACAATTCGGACAAGTTAAATTGAATATCCCTGTCATATTCATATGTGGCACGAGTGTAGATTGACTTGCACGATCCCACATAAAGGCATGAGATGATCCTAAACACACTCGCGCTGTAAGACTAATATGGTTTGTAATTATTTTACCGTTTGGTCTTACAATAATAAATGGTCCTACAAAACTTTGTACTGTCTGCCCCCCAATAGCGGCAATCACCCGTTCAATCCCTGCTGTATCAGAACCCTTGTTAGTAACATATCTATGACTAGGATATCCTGAGACATAGCAATCTGGCCTAAAATGCAATAGGTTGTGACATGAGGTAAGACTCTCCTTATAATGCTCTAAGAATAACACAGTCTGTTGACATTGATGTTACTGACAATCTTCAAATGATACAAAACCTGAATAATTACGATAAATGGAGACATAAGGATCATTTCTCTTGCTACGTTGTGGTCCAGATCTAGAAATCACTTCTCATTTTTGTCCCATGTCTTGTGCCCCATTCATTTTTGTACAATATGGTCTATGTCTCAAACCTATTTCTCGTTTTTTATCTATATCTTGTCCCTCAATGACCCAAGTCCGTAGGCGAAAAAGTCTAGAGTCCCCTCAATAAGCTAAAGTCTCCTGTCCCAGAGTTATATTTGCACACCATGTCGCATCGGCCACTACATTATTAAAAACCCATGTACCAGTCCATCGTCCAACAACCTTTTTTTGAAGACAGAGCGGTAATCCAGCGATCAATCCAGTAAAGTTCATCCTTGGCTGTGAACTATTTGATTTACCTATAGATTCAAAACCTGTACCCCCAAACATGCATGATAAACTGCCATGTAATACTAGTGTTGGTATCTTTTCACCCCATCTTATGGCCCTCACCCATGGAGGATTCGGGATGAACGCCCAGTGATGTGCATCCCCACTTGTCTCCTGGGTCGGAGTTGGACTTTCTCCGACCCCAAGAGTCACTAATAGAAACAGAATCAACTTCCTCATTTTGAAGACAAAGACTTCTTATTTGTTCTTCCAGCTTCTTTCTCCGCTTTGCTGCTCTCAGTCTCTTGCCCTGTGATTTTCTTCCCGTTGTCTCTCTCTTCTATCAGCCGAAGCCTGCGTACTGGTACCCACTGTTCTTTCTCTTTTCCTGTGGAAACACAAGCATAACCCTTTCCCCATATGATTATTTTTCCTGGACCATGCCATATTCCTTCTGCATCACGCCACATGGCCTGTTTTCCTTCATATGCCTGAAGGCCTTGTGTAATTCCCCCTTTTTGTTTTTGCAAGTAAACCTTGAGGGAATGATTTGGCCTTTCAACAATGGCTTGGCCTGTGGGGTTATAAGGTATTCCTGAAATATGAAAGATTTATAAAGAGAAATGCAATATTAGAACTAGGGCCCAAGTACATGCACTCAAGCACCTCACCCTGTCCCCCTTTAAACTGATGGGACCCAACACATTTTGGGATAAGGGATGAAGGTCTCGGCTTCTGAAACTGCTTCCTGCTGAGACTGGACGTAGAGCTGACCCTGCCTCACAGGGTCCCAACATTGGAGGGGTTGTGTCTTTAACCAATATGAGGAACTTGATGATTCAGAGGGTGATAGATGATGGTCTTGGACAAAGACACCTAGAAGACACAAATCTGGCACAAAGATTAAACAAACAAGAACCAAAAAGGAGTAAGAGTAAAATAACTAGAAGTGAGGTAGGTGTGAGAATACTGTCAGACTTCCTCACACTCTCTTGACATACTTAGTAACTATCTAGGATAGGAGGGGCTTGGATGATTCCCATTTGTCCCCAACATCCTTATCTGCTTTCTATATATTTTGATCACGCTTTTATTTAGCTTTCCAAATCTCTAGAACTGATCATTCAGACTACTTCATATTCCTTTATATTTCTACCATAGACAAGATAGTGCATAAGTTATTACTGTTCACTAGCATAGCTGTATTGTCTTAAACAAAAGAGATTTCTAAGTTGAATCTCATAACTGAATAGATGATCATTGCTGTTTCATCAGCTTGTTTATCTTTTTCTGATTATATTCACTCTGGAAGAAAAAACTTTAGAAATTAAGCTGTTAATAAGTAGGTGAAACCTTTTAAAATGATAGTTGTCTTTTCACTTTGAAGCACAAATAAACCTTTTAAAATTAAAATTTATTAAAACTTAGTTGGTATAAAAATGTCCTAAGGAATATGAATTCCCAAAGTATTATAACAAAGCACATTCTTAGATATACCAGAATTCCTAGATATCACAAAATGTTTTAATAAAAGTGCATAAAAGAATCTCACATTGGTAACAGTAAGAGACCGCTTACAAAAAAAATTTACTGCTTTAAAACAATAGGGACATCTTAAGGTGAGTCTTAAGTCATTTACATAAATTTCTGAACATGTTCCAGTTTCAGATAAAAATAATATTGTTTTCCAGTAAGATTACACAAAAGGGCTCACATGTTATACTGACTACTTGTAATTGATCATAGAAGTTTGCTATAAAAGGAAAAAATACGGACATGTGATATAGCAAATATGACAGGATAAAACATCTTTGACTCTCTTTGAATTCAGATAGGAGTAAAATTTTCCAATCATGCAGTATCTGTATTATAGCCAGACTCAGGAATAGTCAGGTGGAAAACATTCCTTTATAAAAAGACACAATGGGGAAACTGACCAGGAGGATCCCATCCTAGATTGAGTCTAGAATTGTCCCCTCAGTGTTTCCTCTCCAGATACAAATTTCACCTGATAACAGTACATGATGCAGGATCACAGTCCCTCTGAGTAACTTGTGGCATATCCTTTCAGATACTGATTTAATGCAGACAACTATACCCAAATTCAAACTTAAACAAAAATATTTATGGTCTGAAATGCTTTTACCTTAAACAGCAAATTTTACTACTCCCAAGTTAAAGCCAAATACAGTTATTTGTATTCCCATGGAGTTGCAATAAGCAATGAAGATTAATAGGACTCACATACATAAGAGATTCCATTTAAGATCCTTCCTTCTCAAATTAAAAACTTGTCCTTTTATAAAAGTCAATTATTAAAAATATTTTCTTATCTATTACAACTTTTGTGCAAGTCACTTTCATTGTTTATAGTTTCAACAAGATTCAGATTACAAATTGCTTTCTCTAACACCATTTCTGGATAACGGAGTAAAATAAAAATCACAATGATTCTAATTTTTTACTCAAGAAAATTTCACATCTATGTCTACTCCTCAAAAATGTTTTTGAAAGAGAAAAAGTTGTAAAACTGCAAGTGGAAGTGAGGGAGACTCTGGAACAAAGTCCAGTGGCGCCAGTCCCCTCCTTTCCACTTGGGGGTTCAAGGCTTGATCTCTGAGGTGTCTTTTTTCATTTTCAGATTTATGCATTCTCAATTTGCCTTAGTGCCAAATAATACAATAAATTCTGACCTGTCTTGAACATCCAATTAGGAGTGACATGTTTCACTTGAAATATTACCAGAATAACTACCTTTTAGTTGTATCCCACACACAAAAACTTTTCTCTTTTATGTGAGGCATGAGATAATTAAAATGCTATTCAATCTGTCTTTCTGATATGAGGGAAAAAAATTTTTCCCCAATTTCATCTTGTCTTTCTCTCCACCTTCATAACTTGGCCAGAGTTAGAATGTAGAAAGAGAGAGAGAATTTTACCAACAACTTTCCAATAAATTCCAAAGCTTTTATGCTTTCCTTAAACTTCATACCCATGTTGTACTCCTAGTGGGCTTTGATTAAAGCCCCTTTAAAACTACACATGCATTATTTCCTTGTATTTCTTGTGTAAAACTGCATTTAGCAATCATATAAATAATATAAGATTAGTTTCTCACTTTCTCTCTCCCATTCTCCTCCCAGATGCTGCAGCCATCAGAGAGAAGGGATGAGGGGGAGGGAGAAGAGATAACATTCCAAATTCCAACTACAATGGAGCTGACCGTAATAACTCACATACACACGCACACAGAACATGTAAAGACTGAACACATACACAGACAATAAAAAAAAGAATTCAAAAACTGAGAAAAGATTGTCGGAAATCCTCTGCACAAATTAGACCTATGGCTTGATTTCTTTTACTTAGTTCCAAACATACTTTCTGAGATTCAAATTTCACAGTAAGTAATCTCCTTCAAGAGTGATTTTAAACTTGCTGGCTCCACTAGGTGTTTCCCTTGCGCTCTCTCTCCCTGGAGACTGTCCCAATTCCCTTTGTTTCCCACTCACTTTTGCTCTTTTCTTTGTTTCAGGGTCCTCCCGTTTGGCGGGAACTTTGACTTCCTCTTTGAACTTAACTGACTTTTCCTTTTCCACTTCTAAGTCCCGTAATCTACTCTTTAGCTCATCTATCTCCTGTTGCATTCTTTCTCTCTCCTCCTCCCTCTGACTCTGCTCCTGCAGCTGTCCTAAATTAGGATAAATTGAAGGTGGACTGGGAGAACTCGGACGGGATGGTTCAGGGGAGGAATCTGGTGAAATGGAAGGCGTTGTTTGTGTGGAGGCTGGGAATTGCCTGGGTTGCCGATCACAACAGCCATCCACAGCCTGAAGGGCCGCTTTTACTATATTATACATAAAGAAACTTGTTAGCTCCAGATCCCCAGGATTTTCGGAGTCATAGCTAGTTAACTGTTCCCCTACAGCTTTCCAGGAGCTTGTAGAGACCGGAGGTCTCTGCTTTGTCCAGGGACAAATTCTTTCTACTTCGTTTAAGAACTCCCTGATCACTTTACTTTGAATGACGACCCCCTGTGCCTTAGCTGATCTGTAAATTATCTTAACAAAAGTTTCTCTATCAGCCGTCTCTACTGATTCAACTAGCCCCATAGTAAGATTAGTCTTCACTGCTCCCGAAGCAGGTTACTCACGAGACTGGTGTCGTCTTTCTCCTTTTTCTTCCTGAGGCTGAGTGCACCAAATTCTTCTCAGATTGGTCAGTCTGAGGCACCTCAGGGCACACAGGTACGTCTTTTCCCCGCTAAAGGACTACGCTTTTGGCCCTGTGCTGTGTTCCGTGGATTTTTTCTTTTCTTCTTCTTTTTCCGCCCCGCGAAATGGGCGCCAGAATGTTGGGGTCCCCTAGACCACTTACGGGAAACCCTAACCCCGACCCAAGGCTCTTGTCCAGCAAGAGGCCTTGATCTCGTGAGTAATGAATGGGGCGGGAGACAAAGATGGTGAAGACTCCGTTTTATTCATCTAAATCACATGCATTTATAGTTTTACCTACGTACATTCCTAAGTACATTCCTAAGCCCTACGTTGAACCTATCACCTATCACCTTTTACATTGAACCTATCACCCATCACCTTTCCTTATATGGGTGTCTTCTCCACTGGACATCCGGAGCCAGGACAAAGAGCTGCCACGTTGCAAACAAGGACGAGACCCTTCCTCCTGAATCCATCTAGTTCCACCCCTACTGACAAGCCCCTAGGTTATCTAGGCAGGCTCTCAGTGTGGCGTCCTGAAAATGGATAGGGGTCGGCTCTAACTCGTCCCGTTACACCCAGGTACAATTTATAGCAGGAATGCAGGGCTGGTTCAATATTAGGAAAAATGTCAGTATAATTGATCATATCAATAAAAATAACTAATAAATCATGCAATTATCTTAATATATGTAAAAAAAAACCCTTTTGACAAAACACAGCACCCATTACTGTTAAAAATACTTGAGGACATAGGAATAAATGGAGTCATCCTTGAAATGATAAATAGCATCTATCCAAAACCATCAGTAAGCATTATATGCATTGGGAATAAGGTAGAACCATTTCTAATAAGATCAGTGGTAGAACAAGGATGTCCATTATTCCCACTGTTATTCAATATTGTACTAGATATTTTAGCTTAATAAAAGAAGAAACAAAATTAAAGGAATAAGAATAAGCAAAGAAAAAACAAAGCTATATGTCTTTACAGATGATATGATGGTATAACTAGATAATCCTACAGAAGCAAACCAAAAATTATTTGAATTAATAAATAACTTTAGCAAAATTGCAGGATAAAAAATAAAACCACATAAATTATGAGCTTGTCTTTATATGACCAACAAAGCCCAGCAGCAAGGGATGGAAAAAGAAATTCCATTTAAAATAACTGTAGACAGTATAAAATATTCGGGATTCTATCTGCCATGATGAAGCCGGGACCACAGTTACAAAACAATTTTCTCACAAAGTCAGATCTAAATAATTGGGAAAACATCAATTGCTTGTGGGTAGGCCAAGCTAATATAATAAAAATGGTAATTCTACCTAAATTAGTTTACTTATTCAGTGCCATATCAATCAAACTATTTTTATTTCATACAGCTAGAAAATTATTTTATGGAGCTAGAGAAATAACAAGAAAGTCATTAGGAAGAACAAAAGGTCTAGAATATCAAGGGAATTAATGAAAAGAAATGCAAGGGCAGGTGGCCTAGCCATAACACAACTTAAATACTGTTATGAAGCAACAATTATCAAAACTACTTGATATTGGCTAAGAAATGGAGTGATAGATTAGTGCAATAGGTTAAATACACAAGACATGGTAGTTAATGACTATACTTCTCCACTGTTTGATAAAACAAAAGACTCCAGGTTCTGGGATGAAAACTCACTGTTTAACAAAAACTTCTGGGAAAATTGAAAAATGATATGGCATAAACTAGATTTAAATCAACATCTTACATGATATGCCATGATAAAGTCAAAATGGGGACATGATACACACACACACACACACACATATATAAGCTAGTACTACAAGCAAATTAGGAAACTAAGGAATAATTTACATCTCAAATTTGTGGAGAACAGAAGAATTTATGATCAAACAAGAGACTGAGAACATTATGACATGCAAAATGGATGATTTTGTTTACATTAATTTGAAAAGGTTTTCCCCAAACAAAACCAATGCAACCAAATTTGAAAGAAAGCTAGGAAACAATTTTTATAGCTAGTGTCTCTGATAAAGCCCTCATTTCTAAAGTATATAGAGAACAGAGTCAAGCTTATAAGAATACAATTCATTCCCCATTTGATAAAAGGATATGAACAGGTACTTTTCAGATGAATAAATTAGGGCTATAAAACTGTGCATACACTTTGTCCCAGCATTACTGATGGGGTGCTTGGATAGATGTGTTTGAACCCCAATTCTAAAAATCACATTTCTCTTTAAAAATCACATTTCTCCCTAGTCTCAAAATACTATATCAGGCACTTTCTCCCCAGTCCAAGGACACAGCCTGTCCCAGCAACAACTGTTATTTCCCTTCCTGATACAGCAGCCAGCTGCACCTATAGAACTTATTAGTCTGAACCAGCTGTCTACTGGATGAACTGAGTGTGTGCTGGGTCATAACAACATTTACTACTCACTGACCAATCATATGTATCCTAGACTTAGATATACATATACTCCCTTACATTTATTTTGTCTAACAAGAAATGGATGAGAGCAGCCTCGGTATATCTCAGTCAACCTTTACGATTAGTTGACTTAGAGACATTTGAAGCCTAAAATCACACTTCCAGGGAGCCTTCCCTTGGGTATTTCCCAGTGAACTCTGGATAAAATACCTGTGTAGAAGATACCAAAAGTGCAGGTTCCTTCAAGTACTAATCACTCCTTAACCACTCCCTAATCCCACCGTGAATCACCTAGTTAGCATATTTGGCACAAGTTTTACTAGAGAATATCATATATAAACTTTACCTGTACCCTTCTAAGGTTTCAGGTCCCTAAGAACTTTTGCCCACTGAAAATATAACACATCTTTACCTTGACCTCAGCAATGCTTGAGTCTGTGAATTCTTTTCCAGACAGCCCATGAAGGCAACTCTAGCTTTGGAGTTCCTGCACCCCAACCCCTCAAGCTACTTCTAGGTCTGTAACCCAAAGAGATCATAAAAATTGGAAAAAAATTCATATGCACAAAAATATCTGTAGCAGCTCTTTTCATGGTGGTCGAGAATTGGAAATTGAGGGGATGCCTATGAATTCAGAAATGGCTAAACAAGTTGTGGTATATGAATGTAATGGAATATTATTGTTCCATAAGAAATGATGAGCAGGCAGATTTCAGAAAAACCTGGACTTGTGTGAACTGATGCTGAGGACAACATTGTACACAGAAACAGCAATATTGTGCAATGACTAACTTTGAAAGACTTAGCTCTTCTTAGTAATGCAAGAATCTAAGACAATTCTGAAAGACTCATGATGAAAATCCTATCCTCCTCCAGAAAAAGAACTATGGATTCTGAATGAAGTTCAAAGCATATTATTTGTTCTCTCTCTTTTTCTTTCTTCTTTCTTATGGTTTTTCTCACCCATGGCTCCAAGAAACTGCAGCATGCACAGCGGCCACATCCCGGTAAACCATTTTGGCAGATGGGCCAAACCAAGTTGAGTAACCAAGAGGTCTCAAACCCATTGAGAGTAACCAAAGGGTCTTAAACCCATTGGTGAGATAGGGAGGTATCTATCACAAGCACGTGGAATGAGCAGATAAGAACAATTTGTTCCAATGGCCATGAAGGCAGCTGCAGCAGGCTATGTGGAGTGTGTAGAGCTTGGTTAGACACCAAAGATGCCAAGGTCATCCACTGTATTCTGAGTTATTGCCAGTCATCTTGACCCCATCCTGTCACTGGACTATGATGGCTCTGGAGGAGAGTGAGGCTGATGACTTCAGGCAACTCTGCCTCACTTAAATCCAATTTATGCATGAATCAAAAGACATCACCCATGTTTATCATGGTGATGTCATTTTATTCATTTTCAAAAACAAAGGAAAATAACCAGCTAGTTCTTCTTTAGAACATGACTAATGTGAAGATATATTCAATATGAATATATAATGTATAGCCTATATCAGATTGCACAACATCTTAGGAGGGAGAAGGTCAGGGAAGAAGACAAAATTTAAAATTCAAAATTTTGTGGAAATGAATGTTGAAAATTAAAAATAATAATAAAGAACAAATTAAAAAATTCTTGAGCCTTCCCTCTATTTTCAATATTTATTTTTAATTTATCCTGTCTATATCTTGTTTTTATATCATTGTATGCTGTCTCCATCATCACATAATGAGTTCCTTGAGAGCAGAGTTTGTCTTTTTTCTTTCTTTGTATCCCCAACTATTAGCCACCTGTCACATAGTAAACGTTCAGTGTTTTTTTTTTTGACAGATTTACTAACTCCATCTATATGATCTTCTAACTCTAATGTAGATGTTCCTAAAGTCTTCTCAGTTTGGAAGATCTTCTCACCTTACAGCCTTCTCATCTCCTGATTTTGTTGTTGCTCCTCAGACTTTCCATTTCCCTTTTATATGTTTTCCCCAGTTAGAATGTAGGCTTCATAAGGTCAGAGACTTTCTTTTTTGCTTGTATTTTTATTCTCATCACTTAGAACAGATCCTGGTACATAGTAGACATTTAATAAATATTTCCTCTAAATATTTCTGTGGCAAAAGATTTTGGCCGCTACTTTGATAGTATGCCACAAGTCTAATAATCAGAGACTAATTTTGACCAATGCCATTAAAGCAGCATGAGTTTAAAAATATTTTAAATTTCTTCAATAACATAATAAAAATATGATACCCCTTTAATAGGGTTTTGTGGCCCAAGAAAAACTAGAAAAATGTTCTATTTACTAGGAAAACAGTTATTTATCTACCAGTGGACTCAGTTTTCTCATCTATAAAATGAGTTAATTAGGCCACTTCTTAGCCTGTGAACTGCAAACTCTGGAAAGAGGTATGAGAAGTTATTGCAAAGGGTTTTTGAATTTATTTGTGTAGTGAACAGTGTCATTTTGTTATTTTTCTAGATTGCCCAGTCTCCCCTCATTCCCCAAAAGTTTGATTGATGATTTTTTCATGTTTTAATCAATTAATAACATATAATAAAAAAGTTCAAGAAAACAATCAATACATTATCTATGTCTGCAAATTTGTTTTTTTCATTTTACACTATAATCCTGAACACTTTGTTTCAAAGAAGTGGAGATATGCCTTACCAGCAGTAATGTGAAGATATGATTGAACATTGTATCGATTAGAATCATGTAATCTTTCAATGTGGTTTTATTTTGTTATCATTGTTTTATTTCATTTTACTTCATGCCACATTAATTCATAAAAATATTCTTGCATAAATATTCTCAGAGTTCTTCAAATTCAAGACTCATGTAATTTTCATTGTTTTATTATTAAGGTTGTGTATTTTGCTAATAGGTTTCCTAGTACTGAATTATCTTTGCCTTCCTGATTGATCCTTGGCATAAATCCACACTAGTTAGTATGCAAAATCTTTTGAATATATAACTGTAAATTTTTTATGTTTATTTATTTACTTTTAGTTTTCAACATTCATTTCCATAAAATTTAGAGTTCCAAATTTTCTCCCCATTTCTCCCCTCCCCCACCCCAAAACGCTGTGCATTCTGATTACCCCTTCCCTCAATCTGCTCTCCCTTCTATCACACCCCTACCTTTCATAATCCCAACTTCTCTCTTTTCTTGTAGGGCAAAATAGACTTCTATAACCCATTACCTGTATTTTGCTGCATGCAAAAACAATTCCTATTCAACTCACCCTGTGCTCTCTGTCTATATATGTGTGTATAATCACTCCAACTACTTAAATACTGAGAAGAGTTTAAAGAGTTACAAACATTATCTTTCCATGTAGAAATGTACAAAGCTCAAATTTAGTAAGTCCCTCATGATTTCACTTTCTGGTTTACCTTTTCATGTTTCTCTTGATTCTTGTGTTTGAAAGTTAAATTTTCCATTCAGCTCTGGTCTTTTCATCAAGAATGCTTGAAAATCCTCTATTTCATTGAATGGCTATGTTTTCCCTTGAAGTATTATACTGTTTTATTGGGTAGGTGATTCTTGGTTTTAATTCTAGTTCCTTTGACTTCTGGAATGTCATATCCCAAGCCCTGTGATCGCTTAATGTAGAAACTGCTAGATCTTGTGTTATCCTTATTGTATTTCCACAATACTTGAATTGTTTCTTTCTAGCTGCTTGCAACATTTTCTCCTTGACCTGGGAGCTCTGAAATTTGGCTACAATATTCCTAGGACTTTTTCTTTTCAAATCTCTTTCAGCAGGTGATTAGTGGATTCTTTCAATATTATTTATGATTCTAGAATATCAGGGCAGTTTTCCTTCATAATTTCATGAAAGATGATGTCTCGGCTCTTGTTCTCATCATGGCTTTCAGGTGGTCCCATCATTTTTAAATTGTGTCTTTTGGATCTATTTTCCAAGTCAGTTGTTTTTCCAATGAGATATTTCACATTAGCTTCTATTTTTTCATTCTTTTGGTTATGTGTTGTAATTTCTTAGTTTCTCATAAAGTCATTAACTTTCATCTCCTCCATTCTAATTTTGAAAGAACTATTTCCTTCAGTGAACTTTTGAACCTCCTTTTCCATTTGGCTAATTCTGCCTTTTAAAGTGTTCTTCTCTTCATTGGCTTTTAGGACCTCTGTTTCTAATTGAGTTAGCCTATTTTTAAAGTTGCTATTTTCTTCAGCATTTTTTGAGTCTCCTTTAGCAAGCTGCTGCCTCATTTTTCATGATTTTCTTGCATTGTTCTCATTTCTCTTCTCAATTTTTCCTCCACTTCTCCTAGTTGATTTTCAAAATCCTTTTTGAGCTCTTCCATGGCCTAAGACCATTGCATATTTATTGGAGGTTTTGGATGCAGACGCCTTGACTTTTAGGTCTTCCTCTGATGGTATGCATTATTCTTCCTCATCCAAAAGGACAGAAGAAAATGACTGTTAACCAAGAAAGTAGACTTCTATAGTCTTATTTTCCTCCCTTTTTGGCCATTTTCCTAGCCAGTTACTTGACTTTTGAGTCCTCTGTAAGGATGAGGGTTTGCTCTGTGGACCTGTAAGTTCTCAGTTCCTCCAAGCTGGCACAGTCAAGGGAGAGAAGTTTACTCCTCTCATGGCCTGCACTGTGGTCTGGGAGCAACCACAAGCACTCTTCTGCCCAGGATCTGTATGTAGGATTCCCTCTCCAGAGCCTCCAGCAGCTCCACAAGCCAGTACTACTCCTCACCCCAGGACTGCCACTCAGGGCAGAGACTCAGATCAGTGGCTCAGTTCCCCAAGGATCTTTAAGCTGAAGGCTCCAAAAATGGATGCTGCTGCAGTGGCTGCTGCTGGCAGGACCAGACTGCGTTCCCTTCTGACCCAGGTGAAAAAGCTTTCTCACTGACCTTTGAAGCTGTGTTTGGAATTTGAGAATTAAGCAATCTGGGAACTGCTGCTGCTGGTGGCTCCCTGAAGTTTGAAGTCTGCTCTGGTCCTGTCCCTGCTGCACGGCACAGCTGTGGCCAGGCTGTGTTCCACTCTGAGCTAGGTGCAATAGACCTTTCCTCTCAGCCTTCAAGGTTTCCAACCTTGGGTTGGAAATCTCTTTCACTTTGTCCTTTCATGGCTTCTGCTCCTCTATAATTTGTTTAGAGTCATTTTTAAAGGTATTTTATGGGCTATGGTGGGGAGCTTCTACAGGTCCATCCTTCTGCTCCACCATCTTGGCTGAATATATAACTTTAAACTTTTTATAAATAATATTTTGGATTTTTTTTCTTTTCCAACTCTTGTATGTGCAAAATAATGGCTAGTGGGGAAAAGGCAAAGTTTAAAAAATGCTTGTACTTTGTTCCTTTCACAGCTTGGGATTCTTGACAGTTTTTATTCTATTTCTAAGGGTTTTTTGACAGACTTGTATAATATTAGTTCCTACACTTTGCCCTATTGCCTTTAAAATATGACTTCTGTGATTTTAGGCTAACTCAGACAATATTTTTTCTCTAATCGTACAATCAATGTCTATTAAGAATAGTGCTAGTAACTGTGCTAAATGTCAGGGATTCAAAAGGAAGCAAAACATAGTCCTTATCTTCAAGGAGTTTGCAATCTAATTGGGAACAACAGACAAGTAAATATACATAAACATACACACATATGTATATATGTACATATAACCACATATACATATATATGTATATGTATGTATGTGTACATATATACACACATGTATATATACATAGACAGAGAGATCTATACATCATACATAAGAAATAATCAAAAGATGTAAAGTACTGGAATTAAGAGGGGTTAGGCAAGACTTCTTGTAAAAGCTGTAATATTAGGTGGAATTTAAAGGGTACCAAGGAGGTCAGTAGTTGAAGTAGAGAAGGGAAAGCCCTTCCTGCATAGGGGACAGCCAGAAAGTGAAATTCTTCCTGTTCCTCTCTGGATATGTATCTGTAAGCATTAACCAATATTCTTCAGAACAGCTTAAGATTTCTGTTGATCAACACTTTTATCACATTTGCTAGTTTAAGAAACAAAAATATTTCAAAAGTTTGCCTCCCAAACTAAGAGAGAAACAGGAGGTTTGAAGTGAATAAATACTCCATGATAAATTCAACTCTCAGGGTGCAGAAAAGGGAAGGAAAAAGGAAAGTTATCTGTTTTTCTCTCTGCCTCTAGCTTGATGTATCATATAGGATTCATGTAGTTCACATATAAATTGCAACAGTGCCCTGGATTTTCCCATTACTGCCACTCACATCTTCCTGTCCTCTCTCCAAGCTCCCTCATTAGAATCTCCCCTTCATGATGGTATCTGATTTTTTACTTTCTGCTGTTTGCTTTGCTCTCCATCCTCCTGTCTATAAGCTCCATTTCCAAGATCAGGAAGAGTAATGCTCTGGGTACTCTGCCCCCAGGTCAAGGTACAAACTTTCTTGAACTTAGGTTATACCATGAAGTCTCTGCAAATAGGCATTTTCTGCCTCCTCTTGATTTGTGTCTTCTAAGCAGTTTTGTGGCATTCAAATGGTGGGTTACATCAGAAAGGAAATAAGACTCACATCTATGTTATGAAACTCATAACTGCTAGAGTTGTATGCAGTTAGTAGAAAAAATGACATTGATGACATTAGTGAGAACCTTTTCAAAAATTAGGTGTCTTCTCTTCCCTGTAAGCAGATTTGAGTTGGACCATGCATGTGTAATCTTACATATATTGTCAATTACAATGTATTGACTGATTGTTTTTTTCCCTCAAAAAATGAATACAATCTCCCTGGATTTGGTTTCTTCCCATGCCCTTGGCTTGCTTTATTAGACTGTAAATATTGCAGACAAAATAATTCATGCTGAAGTGTTAATAAATGTCAACAACTTAATAAGTTACCCCTTGGCATTATTTCCATCTTAATTGGACACCCTTAACACAAAAAAAACCCAAATCTCTAATTGTGAAAATTCCAGTTCTATGACAGTCTTTTTTCCTATCAAGGAGAATTTTGGTTTTTTGCATAAGGAAAATATCTTCTTGTTGTGCCTTAGATCACATTCTGTAGGTGGTGTTCCACTCCTCTTGGGCATATGTCTAGTTCTGAAGGTGGGACATATTGTGCTACACAATCATAACTATTCACTCAGAAAAATAGAATAGTTTCAAATGAAGTCAAGAAATACTTATTAAGTGTCTACTAGATAAATTATACTTAGTAGTGGAAGTATATGTTTCCTGGTAGTGTAGTTAGATACTGAGTAATAAGCTTTGTTTTGAAGAGACAGGAAGAAAAACAAAGGAATTATGAACCAGAAAAATGACAAAGTATCTTTTAATTTTTCTAGTTATTAGTGAAAAAGTGATTTTCTATAAGTAGTAGGGCATTGGAGAGCAAGTCTTTTGGAACATACAAAGTCCTCAATCTCTGTATATGTGAGTGATTGGGAGCTATGAGTGCCTACTCTCCCTCCCCCCCGCCCACTTCCCATCTCATAAGAAAGAGGTAGCTGAAATCTTGGGATAGTTGAAAAGTATGTGAAAGTATGCTATGATGGAAAGGAGTAGGATGAAAAGAAAGAAAAAGAGAGACAGAAAGACAGAGACAGAGAAGCAGAAATAGAAATAGAGTTTTCCTGGTATTGAACACTGAAGGTATATTGCAAAGATATAAGGTGGCATGTATGAGCCATTGCAGAAAAGAATGTATCTGTCCTTTGCTGGAAATTACAAATGGTGTTACCCCTCTCCTTCCCAAGAAAATGTGGATCAATTCCAAAAGCTGTCTCTCTCTCTCTCACACATATACATGTTCTCTTATATGTATACATGCAAACACATCTGTATATATGTATATGTGTTTGTGTGTAAATGTATGTATATACATATATGCACGTATATATCTATATCTATATCTACCTATATACATATATATATATGTGTATATAGCTGCTGTTCACCTTCCTCTCAAATAATCAATACAGAAGCTAATTAACTGGGGTTTTTTGACAGTGATACTGGGGAGCATTTTAAAGTAGCAAGTTATTATGCTAAACCACCAATGATTTCTCAAAGTTTGGGAGGGTTGAGTCTGAATATATTGTAAATGCTTAAGATGGGAAGTAAAGATTTCATGGGGGTTTTATTTTAGAATCAGGAAAATAAATCAAGGAATAGAGGAAGTTCAGAAGAGACGGAAAGGAATTAATCAGAGAATCATGATATAAAGGAAGAGGAGTAAGGCCTGGCATGTGTAGTGAGATTCCATATGTTGCAAGGGGCCTGTTTTTTGTATGACTCAAAAGAAACTAAAATAAACATCTAGGCTCTTCTTCTTCCACTTTTCTCCAAGGAAGACTTTCATTCCTGCCTGGAGGGGAAGCAGAAGGTTGGAGCCAGAGGTCACCATTTTGCTCTCCGCAGGAGAAGGGGTAATGGACTGGAAGTATATCTATCTGCTCTCTTAAATATTGCTTGTCTAGGGGATAAGATTGACTTTCATCAAGTTTTTGATAACATTGTCATTTGGAAGTAAAGTAAATCCCAAGATTTTATACACACACATCTATATCTATATTTATATGGAGGAGAGAGATAATGCTTGATCTCTTCCCCACCTAACCAGTTCCACAATAAACACACATAGAGAATACCAAAGAAAATCATTTATCCAAAGCAAAACAGAAATCAGAGAAGGTCTACACAGGAAAGTATATACCAGATAATACAGAATGAAGGAGCTCTCCCAGTGGGAGTGAGATAACTCAACTCAACCAAGGTATAGGGTCCTTGATCTAACCCAAAGGGAAGCACCTCAAAATCTCTAAAGCAGCAAGCTAGGGGTAGGATATAATCGAGACTGCCTACTCATCTTATATCTTCCCAGAGTCTTTTCCTACAGTAACCTGAAGTGAGATTTTCACTTGGAGAGTGCCCAAAGGGGGATTCACAGATAACTGAAGCTCTCAGCTCTCCTCAACTTCATCCTGCCCTTCACAGGATAGGGTCTTCATCTGCATCAATAAGAAGAGAGACCTACACACAAACACAAAAAGATCTATAACATATAATAGACCTCTGCTTAAAGATTTCCAATAAGAGTGAAACAATTACATAATGAGGCAAACCTATTACGCTAAGCAACAGCTCTGGGTTAGGATTTTTTTTTTTCTGAAATCATGCAACTTTTCTTCTTTGAAATTATTATTCAGAGATCTGGCTTTTGGAAAACACTATAAGTCTAATCTCTTTTCTACATGGCAATATTTTAAGTGCTAGAAGATAGCTATCATATTCCCTTTAGTTTTCTCCTCTCCAAGCAAAACTTCACTACTTCCTACACTTGATACTTAAATGGCATGGACTCAAGGCCCTTTACTATCTTGGTTGACCTCCTTTGGGTGCTCCCCAGTTTATAAAAGTTTTTCCTAAACCAGAACACTCAAAAATGAACAGAATAATCAAGATATGGTCTGTCAAAAAGGCAGAGTTTAGCACCACAGAGCAATCTATACCTGTGATATTATATTTCTTAAATTCTTACTTCAAATAGTATTTTCAGCTCATAATAATGAATAAGCATAGGTATGTGCCTAATATTTTTACTTTAATAATTCTTTTATTTTTATAAGAAAAGTTCTATCAAATTGATGTATCATGTTTTGTCATATTTCTGCTAGTCATGTCATGAGAGGAGTTAATCCAGACACAGCAGTGCCTATGCAGGACTAATCTACTATAGTATTATGCCTTTAAGGCAGATTCTAAAATAGTCATCCAGTCAATAACAAACATTTATTACATGCTTACTATGCTTTGGACACTCTGCTAAGCATCAGGGATTGAAAGAAAGCCAGAAAGTGAAAAAAGATACCAGAGATGAACTTTTGGACATTTACCTCCAAAGAGATCAAAGACAGAAAGGAATATATCAAAATATTAATTAAAGCACTTTTTGTAGTTGCATAGAACTTGAACTCAAGGGGGAACCTATTGATTGTGGAATAACTAAACAAATTGTAGTATATGAGTGCAATATAAAATTATTGTACCTGAAGAAATGGTGGAAATGAAAGATTAAGAGAAACATGGAATTTATATGAACTGGTGCAGTAAGCAAGAAGTAAGAAGGATCAGGAAAACAATATATTCAATAGCTACAATAATTAACCAAAAGGACAATATCATGAATGACTAAATGAATGGAAGAAATGTTTTTAAAAGCATTTACGATGAGCCAAGGCTTGTGCAAAATATTGGGGTAGAGTGCCATCAGTACAGCACTTTTTATAAAAGAAAGTGTTGAAGAGAGGAAGGGAGGACAGAAGAGAGAAAAAAATGGAAAGAGATAGAGACTGAGACAGAGATGGGAAGAGAGAGATATACATACAGAGACAGAGAGACAGAGAGGAAAAGCAGAAGAAGAAGAAGAAGAAGAAGAAGAAGAAGAAGAAGAAGAAGAAGAAGAAGAAGAAGAAGAAGAAGAAGAAGAAGAAGAAAAAGAAGAAGAAGAAGAAGAGAGAGAGACACAGAGACACAGAGACAGAGAGACTGAGAGAAGAGACATAGAGATAGACATGGACAAACATACATACAGAGGCACACATACAGAAACAGAGAGAATAAGCATTATTGGAGAGTGTACAAAAAGGAAAACTGAGATGCTGCCTTCTTTGAAGGACTTTATGCTCTAATAGAAGGGACAACATATAAAATAAAGTTTAGTTTTGGGGTAAATGGAACACCCCTGAAGTACTAAGAGTGCAACAGAAGGGTCAATGTCAAATCCATAGCAACTTTAGAGAGAGATGTCAAATGACTGTTCCAGGAATCAGTAGTACCTAGGGGCAAGGCAGATGGTAAAGTTGGTTCTCCTTCACATCACTGGAAGGAATGTAGCTGATGACTCCCATGTCATCCAAGCTCTGTCAGTAATCAAACAGCCTGGATTGGGTTCTAGGAAATTCAACTAGGAGGGGGAGAAAAAGATGAGTCAATGGACAGATTGCTCAATGGAACTGGGTCTTCCCCTAATTCAACCATTCTAGATAGGTATGGGAATTACCTGGGACTAGAGAGAATAAGGGGAGAAGAAAAAAGAAGTCCATCCTGGGGAATCTGAATGAAACTGAATGCTGAATAGTGATTGACGTTGGCCCTATAAGTCAGATGAAGAAATATACAACCCTCATTTTGTTGGAGAGGTGAGGGATTATGAGTATGGAATGTGGCATTTATTATCATATATTTGATGATTTAATTTATTTTACTTAACATTTTTTGTTGTTTCTGTAACAAATTCTAGATACATATGACATACTATGACACGACTTGGATAATTCACTGGCAACTAAAACTTGACATATCCTAAACTAAGGTCATTATCTTTCCCTCTAAATGTGCTCTTTTGTCTGTCATCACAATGTCCATATGTAATATCCATTATATATCTATTTATCATCTCCTAGGTTTGAAATATTTCTATCTTTGATTATTCTCACTCTAACACTTCTAATATCTATTCTAAATTTCTGTCCATTGATCTCTGTAGTGTTTTTTTTTTGTTGTTACAAGAGTCATGGAGAGATGGGAGGAATGGTGGAATGAGGAAAATGGGATATACGATATAAAAACAAAAGACAGAAAATTTTTGTGATGTAAAAACAAAGACATCAATATAACTCTTTTAATTTTTTTTTATTAAACTTTTAATTTTGGGTTACAAATTTTCTCCCCTTTTTTCTCCCTCCCCCCCCCCAGACCGAAGTTTTCTAATTGCCCCTGTGACCTATCTGCTCTCTCCTCTATCCTCCCTCCCTGCCCTTGTCTCCGTCTTCTCTTTTGTCCTGTAGGGCCGGATAGCTTTCTTGACCCCTTAACCTGTGTTTCTTGTTACCCAGTGGTAAGAACATTACATTTGGTCCTAACACTTTGAGTTCCAACTTCTTTAGCTCCCTCCCTCTCTACCCCTTCCCCTTGGAAGACAGGCAGTTCAATATAGGCCATATCTGTTTAGTTTTGCAAATGATTTCCATACTAGTTGTGTTGTATAAGACTAACTATATTTCCCTCCATCCTGTCCTGTCCCCCATTATTTCTATTTTCTTATGGTCCTTTCCCTCCCCGTGAGTGTCGACCTCATATTGCATTCTCCTCCCCATGCCCTCCCCTCCATCCTCCCCCCCTTCCTGCTTGTGCCCCTGTCCCCCACTCTCCTGTATTATGAGATAGGTTTTCCTATCAGAATGAGTGTGCATTATATTCTTTCCTTTAGTGGAATGTGATGAGAGTAGATCTCATGTTTTTCTCTTGTCTCCCCTCTTTATCCCACCACTAATAAGTCATTTGCTTGCCTCTTTTATGAGAGATAATTTGCCCCATATAACTTCTCCCTTTCTCCTCCCCATATATTTCTCTCTCACTGCTTGATTTAATTTTTTTTTTTTTGGTATATGATCCCATCCTCTTCAATTCACTCTGTGCACTCTGTCTCTATGTATGTGTGCGTGTGTGCGTGTGTGTGTGTGTAATCCCACCCAGTGCTCAGATACTGAAATGTTTCAAGAGTTATAAATATTGTCTTTCCATGTAGGAATGTAAACAGTTCAACATTTCTCTCCGCTGTTCGCCTTCCTATGGTTCTCTTCATTCTTGTGTTAGAAAGTCAAATTTTCTTTCCAGCTCTGGTCTTTTCATCAGGAAAATTTGAAAGTCTTCTATTTCATTGAAAGACCATTTTTTCTCCTGAAGTATTATACTCAGTTTTGCTGGGTAGGTGATTCTTGGCTTCAGTCCGAGTTCCTTTGACCTCCGGAATATCCTATTCCATTCCCTTCTCTCCCTCAATGTAGAAGGTGTGAGATCCTGTACTATCCTGATTGTACTTCCACAATATTTGAATTGTTTCTTTCTAGCTGCTTGCAATATCTTCTCCTTCACCTGGGAACTCTGGAATTTGGCCACAATGCTCCTAGGAGTTTCTCTTTTTGGATCTCTTTCATGCGGTGTTCTGCGGATTGCTTGAATATTTATTTTGCCTTCTGGTTCTAGAATCTCAGGGCAGTTTTCCTTGATAATTTCGTGGAGGATGATGTCTAGGCTCTTCTTTTGATCATGGTTTTCAGGTAGACCCAGAATTTTTACATTGTCTCTCCTGATTCTATTTTCCAGGTCAGTTACTTTTCCAATAAGATATTTCACATTATCTTCCATTTTTCGAATCTGCACGGTATGTTCTGAGATATCTGTCTTTCTCGAAAAGTCCAAAGCTTCCATCTGTACCATTCCAGATTTAAGAGATCTATTTTCTTCAGTAAGCTTTTGAATCTCCTTTTCTATTTGGTTAATTCTGCTTTTGAAAGCATTCTTCTCCTCATTGGCCCTTTGCACCTCCCTTGCCAGCTGAGTTAGGCTAGTTCTCAAGGTGCCAATTTCTTCAAGACTTTTTTGGTTCTCCTTTAGCAGGGAGCTGATCTGTTTTTCATGCTTCTCCCTTATCCCTCTCATTTCCCTTCCCAGTCTTTCCTCCACCTCTCTAACTTGATTTTCAAAATTCCTCTTGAACTCTTCCATGGCCCAAGCCCATTGGGTGGGCTGGGGCACAGAGTCCTCGATTTCTGTGTCTTTGCCTGATGGCAAGCCTTGTTCCTCCCCATCAGAAAGGAAGGAAGGAAGTGATTTTTCTCCAATAAAGTACCCTTCAATAGTTTTATTTCTTTTCCCTTTTCTTGGCATTGTCTCCCCCTAGTGACCTGACCTCTGAATGTTCTCCTCACATCCACCTCGCCTCCTGGTCCTCCCAGCCAGTGTTTGGGGACTGAGATTCAAATGCTGCTTCCCGCCTTAGGATTTTTGGCGGGGGCAGGGCTGTTATTCAGTGTTAAATTAGGCTCAGGTGCTGAGGTCAGCGGCAGGGCCGCCTCTCTGGCTCAATTCCCTCAGGGGGTTTATACACAGACCTTCCACAATGGATCCAGGCTCCCGCTTGTTTGGGGAGCCCCCGTCCGCAGCCGCCTCTCAGCCCCCACCTCCCGGGGGGGCCCGAGCTATGGGGGCACCACGCTCCCCTCTCAACCCGCCAAAGAGACTCTCTCACCTACCCCTGTCAGTCACCTGTTGGTAGGGGGCCCAGGCAGCTGCTAAAGATCCCGCCTCCGGATCCCTCTCAGAACTTTGTCTCTCGGAGCCGCTGCCGCGGCTGCCGCAGGTCCGGGCTGGGCACCGTGTCTGCAGCGTGACGGACCTTTTGCGAGAGGTTTGCAGGTCCCTCTGTGGGTGGGGGGACCCGCGTGGCCGCTGGATCTCTTTCCCACGGTGTCGCTGCCGCGGCAGGGCTGCTCTCCTCTTCCCGCCCCGGCGCCCAGTCCCCGGCGCGAAGGTCCCCGCGCAAGAGGTTTGCAGGTCTCTCCGGAACAGAAATCTCCCTCGCTCCAATATTCCATGGTCTCTGGGTGCAGCATTCGCCCTGGGTTAGTCCCCTCTGCCGTTCTGTTGTTTGTGGGTTCGGAGCTATGTGTATGTGCGTCTTTCTACTTTGCCATCTTGGCTCCACCCCCAATATAACTCTTTTAAACAAAGAACAGGAGTGAGGAAGGGAGAGCAGAAAAGAGAGAAAGAGACAGAGACTGAGAGACAGAGAGAGAAAGAGAGAGAAAAACAAAAGAGTGACACAGATGGACATACAGAAACATATACAGGGAGACTACATACAAAAACAGATGGAGAATAAGCATCATTGGAGAGCAATATTCTTCATACCAACCTCACATAGTTGTAAGAACTGAGAAAATAAATTTACAAATGTTTTTAATACTTAAATATGCTCTATAAATATATACTGGACCATTTATTTGGCAGAAGCAAATCTCCAACAGATATCAAGATACTTGAAGTGCCCCGCAACAATCCCATGTCAGCTTTGCAATCTACCTCAGAAACATATCTTTCAGTTATTCCAGGTGTTGGCAACTTCTAATAGCCTTACACAGCTATATCACTTCTGTGCCTCCCCTCTTTCTTTCTCCCTTACCCAGATGCATTGCATAATACTACCTTCTTCAGAAGCATGAATTTCTACACAGATGAATATTTTCTAAGTGTATAATGCTATCCTGTCAAGCCTTCTATTTTCTATATAACTTTTCCAAAATGTATTTCTCCATTGCTAAATTTCAATTAGGAGTCACTTCCAACTATTTCTTAGTGATGTCAGGGAGGTCATAGCTATTCTTTCAAATTAAGATGCCTAACTCACATGACTGGTTACTCATCAGTGGTTAGGAAGTGGAATCCATGAGCATCACTTCTGCCTCTTTCCTGTTGCCATTTCTATGATTTTCTGATCACCTCTAAGGTTATTCCAGAGTCTTACCTGTTCTCATTTTACAGAAGAAGAAACTAAGGCCCAGATAGGGTTAAGTGATTTATCCAGCATCACATAGGTAATAACTTTCTGAGGTATGATTCAAACCCATATCCAAAACCCAAAACCCATATCCATGTATCCA
The DNA here is from genome assembly GCF_028372415.1 of Notamacropus eugenii. Classification (NCBI taxonomy): domain Eukaryota; kingdom Metazoa; phylum Chordata; class Mammalia; order Diprotodontia; family Macropodidae; genus Notamacropus; species Notamacropus eugenii. Next base: position 190,685,274 of record NC_092877.1, on the reverse strand, counting down.
AAGCCAGCACTTAACTTACTTTGCCACATGGCTAGTGTTTACTGTCTTGTTTAAAATTTGCCATTTCTGTGCTTCATGTCATGACTGTATTATGTTAATAATAAAGAATTGTATTGGAGAAGCAAGAAAAAGGATATTATCAGAAAGATATGTGACTAGGAAAAGAAGTGGATCAGCCATGAAGTGAGAACAAAGAATAATTAAAGGAAATTTTGAACACAATATTAAGAGGTTCAGACAGAGACCTCCAGCATGTTGAATGGATCCTATGGAGAATTCATGGTAAACTAGAGATAAAACTCAGAGAATTACATAGCATGGATGGATTATGTTTTAACTAGTAGATGTACATCAATGGCAAACAATGGTATCACAGATCCATCATGATTGTGAAATGTGTTATCACCTAGAGTTCCCAGTTCCATTCTCTAACACCATCTTCTTTACTTTCAAGTTCCTATGCCCTATTGTGTCTTCTAAGGTTCTAATCTCCAATTAGTAACACAAAAAGAGAAGTCTTTGTCTCCAAGTCCTTTAGTTTCCTACCCATACAGTAATAATTCTTAGAAATTCTCCCCAGATTTCTTCTGGAAGTGTCACTTGTTCCTATATGAACCATCAAAATAGGGTCCTTGGGTCTGATAGGTTTATGGAGATTGTCACATTCTAAATGCATGACTTGGAAAGATAGCTTACTTCCTTATTATCAGATAAAACATACAGTTACTTCTTTATGTCTCAGCTTTTGACCATGACACCCCTTGTTCATGGGGGTAATAACAAATGTAATATTTTTGGTAGCATCTACAGATCTCATTTATCCTTGCACAAAGCATAATTCTTTTTTAGAAGTTCAGACTCATGCAAAGAGCTTCCTATCTATTATATGGTTTCAACTTTTCAAAGTCTCTTCTTCCACTTATGTGGAATCATGGAAAGATCGGTTAACACTCAAGTTAAAATTCTGTCTCCTTTGTCCAAACCCTGTCTCCTCTGAGTGATGGCAATGTGACCCTGGGCAGTCATTTAATCTCTTTAAATTTCAATTTTCTTATTTGAAAAATTGGAATAACAGTGATGATCACACAGATTTGTCATAAAGAACGTAGAAGTTATGTTTGCAGAGTAGTCTTAACGTACTAAATAAAAGTTAGCTGGTGCTATGATTATTCTACCTTTTATTCCATATTCTTTTGGTTGTGATTCCTCTTTGTATCCTTAGAACCTTTTCATTCCCTAGTATTTTCTTGGAATTTATCTGTTTGGGAATAGATGGAGAACATATACTTCTTGATAAAGAGAATGTTTCACCTCTCCAATGCATCAGGTACTTAATTCACTCAGTTTTAGAACCTGGTCTTGCCATGTCTCTTGCTGACTGCCACTAACCTTCCCATCACCTAACCACCACTACCATCCAGGGTCAGTTAATTACTCACTTTTGGAACTTGGCTAGAGGATGGATTAATCCTTATTCAAGCACCCTATATATATAGTTGGTCCAAGACTTCTTACTATGTGCAAGGGACTGTGCTTAGTTCTGGGTATAGAAATAGAAAAGTGAGAAAATCCTTGCTCATTAAGATCTCACATTCAAGTAGGAGAGATGACATATACTTCAGATTAAGTTATGTTAGATGGAAAAGTTCCATGATCCCATAATAGAGTGAAAAAGAAGATTTTAATGCTTCTCCTTTAATATCATTTACAATGATAAAATTCTATCTGATAAAATTCTATCTGTTTCTGATGTTGAACTATTTGACCATGCTCAGGACTTTGGTGGCAAAAACTTTCCTTTCTGGGCTTTTATTAGCTGTGGCTGAAGCACCTCTAGGAGCAATTGTCAGACTGACAGCATCTATAGGGTTTAATTCCCAGGATTAATGTTGAGAGCACTGGGCTAGAACTATTGCTGTTTCTAACACTCAGGTTCAGGATATGGAGTTGTCTTCATCAGAGTCTGAGGGGAGATGATGGTCAAAGTAGTGGTGGTAGTTTGATTTACTTGGTACGTGTTGCTCCTTGCCTCTTCCTCGCAATGCCTTTCTATTTCAGCTAGGCTGGTTTGCCTTGGTTTGCAGTTGGTAGGGATGGCTACTACCCTCTCCACAGGAGCTGCTTCTTTGAATGATGGATATGAAGACATCCGTAAAACCATGCTTCATCCTCTCTAGCATCTACCAGGATACAAGACCTACCATTGTTGTCATTTTGACATCCTACCATGTAGTCCTTATTGCTACTTTCTGTTGCATGACAATCTATTGTCCTATGCATCCACTCACAATATCTGTGATAGCTTAGAGAGACTCTTCCCTGGATTTTGCTCCCAGATGGTGTATTTCATCCCTAGACTAGTGAAATGTAAGTTCCTTGAGGGCAAGGACTACTCACTTAAAAATCTGTACATTCAGACAGCACAGTTCCTGGTACAGAGTAGGTGCTTGATAAATGTTTATGAACTTATTGATTAATAAACTGCAAAAGAGAGAATTTAATTATGTTTACCTTTTGTCCATCTGTTTACGCTCTCTTCTAAAAGAGAAGTGAATTCATAATTAAATGTAATCATTTAATTTAATTTAATTAATCATTTCATAATAACCTGCAGCAGAAGTACAGATATGCTATATTCTCTGCAGGACACCTACCTTACATGATTCAATTGAAATTCTGTATTTTATGGCTTTTCCTGATAGTTCCTCTTACTAATTGCTATAATAATTGTTTTCTTTTCGCATGCCTTTTTTCTAAACCTCAGAATGGCTCAACAGCTCATTATTTAAAGGCTGCCAAAATGTACTTTCCGCCTTAATCTCTGAGGTATGAACAATCAAGAATTAGCAGATATCTGCCAATGTTGTAATTGTCATCTTGAAAGAAGTAGCCTCAATCAGCAAATATCCTCAGGAATTTCAACCAGAAAAATTCCTTAGAAAACTATCATTTCCATTTGTCTGCTTTTTTCTACAGAATAAAATGACCTAAAACATCAAACTTGCTTCAAATAGCAAAAGAAAAAAATCCTGGAGGCAAGCTGAAGGATATCAAGGCAGAAAATTCAATTGAAAAGTAAAATGACTTAGAATTTCTTCTTCCTCTCTTTTTCCCTTTTTCTTTAAAGGAATCTCAGTATTATGTCTTCATAAGAAACAGTTTGATGCTATACTTTCTGGGTATAAATATACTTGAAATGAAAATTTTCACATGGTTTCTGAGATAAAAGTAACATTTATTTCATGAAATATATGCTGTTAAGAAGTAGCATTTGAAGCTGACATATAAAAGTGTATCACTGTAGTGATTTGTGTTTCATCTAATATATAGTGTGCTAAAAGTCTTGGTGTTTTAAGCGTCAGTAGCCTAAAACAGTACAAAGACTTTGGGGATGTTTTGTATATCACATTATAAACCTAATTTTTAAAGTTTTCAGTAATATGGAGAAGCCTCACTTGCCAGATGCCTAAGGTTGAACATAACAGATATTGTGGTGCTTGCTTTGGAAAGCAGCTGCATTCTTCTTGAGAGTTGTTTAAATTAGTATTAAATTAGTATTCAATTAAATCCGATAAGCATTTCTAAACACCTCCTATAAAAAATTCACTTTACTGTGCTGAGGAGATACAAATAAAAACTGATGAGCATCTTCTGCCCTGAAGGTGATTTGACCCACCTGGGGGTTCTAACATAATGCCTGGCACACAGTAGGGCCTTAACAAATTCTTATTGACGTATAAAATAATTTGAGGAGGGAGAGATTACTAAGAGAGCAGGAGAATCAGTTTATTGTTGGTGGGGAAAATAGTAACTCTACTGTAAGCTCCCACTTATCAAGTTCATGAGGCCTCATTTGTATTACGAAAAGTAGAATATGGAAAGGGAAATTATAACAATAAGAACTAGGCAGTTCAGTGGATAGAGAACTAGATAGAATCAGAAATCGCAGAGTCCAAATTTGACCTCAAATATTTGCTACCTCTATGACCCTGGCTTAACTTAACCACTTAAACCACTTAATTTCTGCCTGCCTCAGTTTTCTCATCTGTAAAATGGGGATAGTAACTACTTCATAGGATTGTTGTGAAGATAAAATGAGATCATATGTGTAAGGTGCCTGGCACATAGTAGGTGCTATATGATGCTTATTCCCTTTCCTCTCTCAATGATGTTGGGGTGAGGTTTGCACAGGAAAGTATGAGGAATATAATTGAACCACATAGCTACATGGGTGCTCAAAAATTCTCAGCTTGTGAACAGTTATGGCAAACTGGATCCAAACTGTCTCATGCTAAATGGCAATACCTATGGAAAAGTTAGTACAAAGGGACAGTGCCTCTCACTTCCTTTTAAATGATCAAGGGCTTCTTCCCAAATCTTTACCAAGGTGGAGCATTAATCAAAAACTAGTTAAAATTTCACCTTTTACAAGAAGCCTTTCTCTTTTCTGAATGATAGCTCTTTTCTTATGCTAAGGGAATTTCATTTCCTACTTAGCCATATTCTTTTGGACTAGACTCCATCATGTCCTCAGGAAAATCATCATCTTTTGAAATTGTACTAACTAACTTTGATATTCACACTTCATCAATATCCTTAGTACCCTTTTCCTCTTTGACTGGAGAACTGGAGAGTGGAGGAAAGAACTCCCCTCAAAGCCTCAATTTAAAGAGTCAATTCCAAGTCTAAAACATTCTCAAAGGACTTGAGGAAAAATGACATCCATATTCAGAGAAAGAACTATGGAACCTGAACACAGAACACAGCAGACTGTTTTCTCTTGTGTTATGTTTTGTTTTGGTTTTTCTTATGGTTTCTTCCATTCATTTTAATTCTTCTATGCAGCATGACTAATGTGAAAATGTATTTAATAAGAATGTATGTACAGATCCATATAAGATTGCATGCAGTCTTGGAGAGGGAAAAGAGAAGGAGGAGGAGAAAATTTAAAACATATGGAAGTGATTGTTGAAAACTGAAAAGAAATAAATTAATTAAATTTTTAAAGAAGAGGGTTCCAAGGCTAACTGTATTTTCCTTTCCCAACCAACTGCACTTTTTTGGATTGGACTCCATTACGTCCCCACCCTGGGTACCTTTCTTTTCCTCTCACTTCCCTCTTCTTATCAGCTACCTTTTATTTATTATCTCCCCTATTAGACTGGAAACTCCTAAGGACAGAGATTCTCTTTCTTTTTGCTATTTGTTTCCCCAGTGCTGAGCATAGTGTGTGGTACATAGTAGTTGTTTAATAAATAACTGGTTTGATTATCTCTAATTGATCTTGTGTATAACTTATATATGTCTTATTTGTACATGGTTCCATGGTATAAACTGATATGGGGGAAAGAGTGTGAATCAGAAGACGTATTTTCGAATCTGTGCTCCAACCCTTTGTAAATCACTTAACTTCTTCTGAGAGTACTATGACAAATGATGTAATCAAAAAGAATAAAAACTTCATATAGCAAATATTCATAGATACTTATAATGACAGACTCCTCCTATAAATAACATTGTATTGCTATATATGAGGGTATGACAAATCATTGTAATACTAATGACTTGAATATTATCAAGTCATAAGAAATGACAAGAATGGGGAATTTAAAGAGGTAGTGAAGAACATACAAACTAATTCAATTCAAGGAAGTTATAAAAATTGATTACCACCATGTAAAACAACAGCACATATAGAGCAAAGAGAAATCAAAATGTCTCGGTAAATGTCACTATAGATAAGTTATTATAATTATGCCGAAGCATATTTTATTGTTATGAGTCCAGTTTGTTTTTCTCCCTTATATTTGTTGAGATCATTGTTGTATGTGATAAAGATATTTTAAAATGAAAAAAATCAACAAACTATATTTTTATTCAATAGAATAATTACACTGATCCTCCATTAGAATTCTATTCTAATGCTGTATAATGGCATGGAGATGACCTTGAGCTCAGTAACGCTGTATCAACTAGGAGTAAATCTCTGGCATGCCCTTTCAACATGAAAATTATTCAAGAGAAACATTGTGGTACAACGGAAAAACACTGAATTTTGAATCAGAGGACCTGAATATGAACTTCTGCTATTTATTACCTGCATGACCTTGGCCATATCTATGTAGGCCACAGTTTTCTCAATATGAAATGAAGTTGGACTAGAACTAGAAATCTCTTTCTAGCATTATATCTATTATCCCATCTAAAGTATGGGGCCAATAACAAACTTACATATCTACCATCTGTGGACCAACCTACCTAAATTCAGAGAATTTTATCACCAGAAGATTGACTAGCAAGTGGCTAATTATATTTGACCACAGTAACTCATGAATATTATGTACTCAAGTTTAGAAGATGTTGTAATCTGTGTGGGTGAACCCAATATCCACACTGGAAAATTATTTCTACTGGTGATGCATTTCTGAAGACCAATTAGACAGGTAGATTAGGAAAATGATATAGACCAGATGTGTCAAAGTCACAGCCCTGGATAGGCCACAAATTGCCCACAAGCTCTAAGTAATCCAGAACCAGATGAAAATGTAATTGGGAAATGCTTAACAAAATAAAAAAAATGCAATGAGAAAGATAATGTTAATTTGTTGTTTTTAAAGACAATATTCAAACTGTAAGTATCTATTTCTATTAGAGTTTGACACTGCTGACATTGACAGAGCATACCTGAGTTTGACTGGGAATTTGACAGTCTTTTAGATTATTTTTGTGGACAAAATGAAGACATATGGGTTGAATGATAAGTGGCTACAGAAATGGTTGAAAGATTGGATTCAAAGAATGATAGTCAGTGAATAGAGATCAATCCAGACAGAAGTCCCTAGCAAAGAAAGAGCTAGAGAACTCTGAGACTGACCCTTTTCTGCTCAACACTTGCTTTAATGAAGGTATAAATGAAATCCTTATCTAATTTGCAGGCAATAATAGATAGATCGATAGATAGACAGATAGATAGATAAATAGATAGATAGATAGATAGATAGATTGATAGATTGATAGATAAATAGACAGGCAGGCAGGCAGGCAGACAGACAGACAGACAGACAGACAGACAGACAGATAGATAGATAGATAGATAGATAGATAGATAGTTAGACAGACAGACAGACAGACAGACAGACAGATAGATAGATAGATAGATAGACAGACAGACAGACAGACAGACAGATAGATAGATAGATAGATAGATAGATAGATAGATAGATAGATAGATAGACAGATAGATAGGCAGATAGGCAGATAGCTTTTTTCTATTACTTTAAGGTTTCCAAAGATCATTACAGATGTTAACTCATTTGATCCTCAAAAATAACGCAGGAGATAGGTTCTATTATTACAACCATTTTACATATGAGAACACTGAAGCACAGAGAGGTAAAATGACTTATCCAGGGTCATATAGGCAGGGAATATCTGAGGCAAAGCCTTGCCAAAGGCAATATTCCATCAGATGACAAATCAGGAATATAAAATGACATTGTCAGATGGGAAAGATGAGACAAACCTGAGATGGAATTTAATAAGGAAAAATGTAAATTGCTTCACCTGGGTACAAAACATTTAATTGCATGAGTACAAAATAGGGACATGTGGCTTTACAGCATTTCATATCCAAAAATCTGGTAATTTTAGAAGTTTGCAAGATCAATATTTCAAATAATGTGACATGGTAATCAAAAAAGCAAATTCAATTGAACTAAACAAACAGTTTGCAAGCAGCTAAAGAAAAAGAGGGTTTTCTCTTTATATGCAAGGTACCACGTTAGGTCCTGAGGATAAAGACTTAAAATTTTATGAAACATCCTCTGCCTGTAAGGAACTTACATTATATAATGATAGTTATAATAAATAGTCATGCGTCTGGCACTGTGCTAAGCAATTTACAAAAATCTAATTTGATCCTCAAAATAACCCTGGAAGTTATCTATTGTACTACCTAGCTGCCTCTACTGGGAATATACAAACACAAATACAAATATCTACATATACAATACATACACAGAGTATTTGAAGAGAGAGGAAATGGGAGAAATCATAATTGGTTTGGAAAGAATCTAAGAATTAAGAGAAGTTATAATGAGAACAGTGTGTTTTCCAGACATGCAGAAACCCCTTTACAAGGAAGAGAGACAAAATCTCATGTACAGGGCTAGTTGATTGGAACCTGGATTCTTGGTAGAAGAATAACATGAAACAAGACTAGAAGGGAAAATAGGATCCAGATTGTGGAGGGCTTTAAATGCAGACTTTTAGGAAGTTATATTTTATCTTAGAAGCAATAGGGAGGTGTTGAATAGTTTTGAGTTGGCAGTTGACGTGATGAGATCTATGCTTTTCAGTATCAGTTTGGTAGCTACGCAGCAAATGGATTGAAAAGAAGAGAAATTAAAATCCGAGAGGTCAATTAGGTGATTATCTCAATATTTTAGGTGAGAGATGCTGAGAAACTTAACCATAGTAGATAGGGCAAACTAAGTAGTGAGAAACGGACACAAGTTGCATTAATGAATTTGATTGGGATCATCAGAGTTATAATATTTTAAATGATGGATCTAAATAGAACACAAAGTCTGTGGAATTTTTAATTTGAAACTGTCTAAATAAAAATCAGAGCTCCAGTGATCATATTTATTTTCTATGCAACGAAGTAATGATTTCTGAAGGATTTGACATTGTCGACAACCTCTTCTTCTTGGATATTCCCTTACAATCTGGACTTTTTGACACTGCTGTCTTTGATCTCTTCATACATGACTAGATCCTACTTTTGTCGCCTTTGCTGGATTATCCTCTTGGTCCTGCCCCCATATCTGTATCCCAGGTGTCTGAGCCTTCTCTGTCAATTTCTCTCTCTCTCTCTCTCTCTCTCTCTCTCTCTCTCTCTCTCTCTCTCTCTCTCTCTCTCTCTCTCTCCACCTTCATAAATTTTCATAGGTTCAATTATCATCTCTATACAGATGACTCCCAGACCAACCTTAGTCTCTGTTGTGATCTCCAGGGCAGCAACAACATTGAAAAATTTCACCTAGATGAGCCGTACCTATCTCAAACCTTTACATCCACAGCAGAATTCATTAATTTTTCTCCCACATTCTTCCTTGTTCCTAAATTACCTATTTCTGTTGAGTACAGTACCATATTCTAACAATCTAGGCATATAATCCTGGAGTCATCCTCAACTTTTCCTCCTCCCAAATTTCCCTCCAAACGACTAGAAAACCACCTCATGATTGATCTAGGAGTGGGGAAGCAACTTACCAGCCCAATAGGAGAGACCTGTCTCACTTGGGTGGGAGGGGAACAAGGTCCAAGAGCAGAAGCAGGAACCAACCTCATACCAGGGGGCCTGACGCAATGTTACAGGCATTGAGTGGATCCATTAGTTAGGCCCCACCCTCCTGTAAACCAGCAGCCCCCTAAACAAATGAGCAGTCTGTGCAGCACAGACCACACCCCAGCAAAGTCACTGGCAAAGCCTTGACCCCATTCCTGGCCAGTAGTGAAGCCCTGCACCAGGACTGACCAATTGTGAGACTTCGGTCCAGGTTCCTACCTGTGGAGAAATTCTGTTTCCATAGCAACCCAGCAGGAGGTCTTCACCCCAGGGACAGATTAGCAACAAGGTTCCTCTTTCAGAATCAGCTACCAGAAAGACTCTATTACCATAGAAACCCAGCAGCAAGACCCCAAACCTGAAGCAGACTGAAAGGAAAACTTCATACACAGGGGAGGCCAACAGGGAGGCTCCACCAGTACAAGAAAGAAAGGAAGCCTACCCTCCAAAGAAAGTAATCAATTAAGCCCTGAAGTCCAGTGAAAGCCAACAGTTAAAACCAAAAGTCTCAGCACAAAAGTCTTAGGACATTGTAGGAACAGAACCTAACTAACATAAAAGACCAAGTCACAAAAAGAAAGGCAGAAAAAGTGAGCAAAAAGGCAAAAAGAGAGTAAGACTTTAGAAATTTACTATGGTGATAGGGAAGATCAAAGCACAAGCTTAGAAGGGGAGAATAGTATCAAAATGGTTGTATCTGAAGCCCCTAAAGAAAAATATATTTTGATCTGAGCCCAGAAAAGAATTCCTGGAAACATCTTTAAAATAATTTTCAAAAGCAAATTGGAAAAATAAAAGAAAAATTAAGGAAAAAAATGAGAGCAAAACAACAGAATCATGAAAAAAAGGGTCAATAATGTGAGAAAGATTTATAAAGATTTCAAGAAAAAGAACTCTTGAGAGTTGAATTGGCCAAAAAGAAAAAGAAGCACAAAGGCACACTGAAGAAAACAATTCCTTAAAAAGTTGAATTGAACAAGTAGATACTAATGGCTTTATGAGTGTAATGGTAATATAATTTGAAGATCTTCCCTTTCCCTTAACGGGTCCGTGTGACTTGCTTTGAGCTTTGACCCAGCACACAGTTTGAGTTCTATGAAGCCCACACTAGGAGGAGTTTGCTCAACGAGTAGAGCAGGAAAGATACAGAAGGAAGAGGGAGTGAGGTGGAGAGCAGGCAGAACAGAGCAGTCAGTGTGAGTGAGAGAGGGAGTAATTTTACCAAAGGGTCCTTGTTTGTGTAGAGGTCTGAGGGAGGCAAGGCTGGGGGATGGTGGTGCTCCCTGCATTGAAAATGTGTGTAGATTTCTTTGTTACTATGATGGAATTGGCTTTCTGGTATCTGAATAAATATTTTGGTTTCATCTTTGAGGAAGAGAGTTTATATTTTGCAAATTTACCCTGAAAATAGGAATGCATATCCATAGCAGCTGCTGCGGGTACCACATTGGTATTACAATGAGACATAAAGATATAATAAAACAAAATTTTGAAAAGTAACAAAAGAGTAGAAGAAATGTGAAATTCCTCATTGGAAAAACAACTGACCTAGAAAATAAATCAAGGAGAGATAATGTAAGAATTACTGAATCACATGAAAGCCTTGATAAAAATAAAATAAGCCTTCACAGAGGCTGGAGCCAAGATGGCAGAGTGAGAGCAACTACTCACCTAAGCTTTTAGACAAACTCCTTCAGATACCTCTAAAAAGAGAATCTGACCAAATTTTGGAGGTGCAGAATCCAATAGGAGACAGACTGGCAGATTCACAGCCCAGGACAGACTGGAAGGTTGATGGGAAGGATCTGTTCTAAGGAGATGGAAGAGCATATAGCACACAGGACAGCAGTCCCTGTAGCTTTCCTGCTCGGCCATGGCCTGAGGCAGTGGCAGCAGGGTGGAATGCCAGAGAGGCAGGTAGGGTGTGAGACCAGCAGAGCCAAGTGAATGAGAGCTGCTAAGCCCCAGGTATCAGCCGCAGCAGCTCCTGAGACTATCAGCCTGCAGATTAAATGTTGGCAAGTCACCTACTTGAACTTCCAGGAGCCAAAATGGCAGAGTGATCTGTAAATGCTGTCTCCCCCTCCCCTTGTTGATCTTGAAAAACCATAAGATATTTCCTCAGAAAAATCCTGGATCAGTGGGATCAGCAGAAGGGGCAAACAGTTTAGTAGCATCTGAGGCTAGGAAAATAGTTAAAGAATACTCCTCTTACTGTGGCAGACTGGAGCTGTCCCAGACAGCCCCACCTCAGCAAACCAACTGAGAGGAGCCCCACGAGTGAGGATCCTTGCACTAGGACCCAAATGCGTCAGCTCTCCAGAGGAAACAGGAAGACTATAGAGCATCCAGGATCATCAAGCACTAAGCTGACCTTTGCTCTCCCTTGACCAGACCACCCTTTCCCCACACTTAAAAAGTTAGCTCCAGGGCTAATCTGGGGAAACACATATACACATACACAAAGCCCTTGGCTTTTTCATACCAGCCAGCTCAGCACCAGGTTCTCTAGTTTCTAGCTGAAAGAACCAATATACAAAGCATCATTATCATGAGTAAGAAGAAACAAAGCAAGAAATAAAAGACCATAGAATCTTTCTATGGGGACAAGGACCAAAACAAGAATACCAAAGACTTCACTACTGAGACTGCACTCCATCTGAAACTTCAGAAGGGACTGTGAACTGCTCACATACATAATGAGCACTCTTGGAACAGCTGAAGAAAGAAATAGAAGAAAAAATGGCCCATGATTTTAAAAGTATGAAAAAAGAATTAGCTGAAGAGACCAGCTCTTTAAAAAGGAAAATTTAACAAATAGAAAAGGAAGTACAAAAAGTAACTGGAGAAAATAATTCCTTAAAAGGAATAATTGGACAGATGGAAAGGGAGATGCAAAAGTCAACTGAAGAAAACAATTTGATGAAAATTAGAATTAGACAAATAGAAGCCAGTGACTCTATGAGACATCAAGAATCAGTCAAACAAAATCTAAAGAATGTATTTAAAACAGTTTCATCCAACTCTTTCCAACCTTATTTCTAGGATAATTTTATGTCAATCAGGGCATTAGAAGGTTTGAAAAGAATATTTTCACCCCAACTTTTCTGAGTTCGTTTGTAGTTTTGCTAAATAAGAATCCAGAGAAAATTTGGAGGAAGCCTAAGCTAATCCTCTAGTTTTTAACTAACAGCAGTCAGTATAACTATTATTAATATAATAGTAATTAAATGTAATTCTGTGTCCTAATTCAGATAAAAGGATGGATTGAGAGATTCTGAATTATAGGAGTAAAATTCAATCAGCAAAAACAAATTTAAATTGCCTAAGGGTTTCTTCAGCTGGCTGGCTAGGTTGCTTGTAGTCTACATCACAAAGGAGTGAAGATAGACCTTGGGGTTAAAACTAAAGACATGTGGAAATTTTTCTATGGGGAAAAGAGGCTTACCAGAATTAAAGATCATGCAAGATCATCAGGAGATCAATAAAGAAATCTATTACAGCCGAAATCAGAATATAGCAGCAGAGGGCAGCAAAAATTTATTGTTCCTCTTTTGTTCTTGAAGAAGGACCAATGAAATCATAAGTGTGATGCCTTGACTTGTTCATGAATTCAATTGAAGAGAGGCCTCACTTTCTTTTCCAGAGTCATCAGAAGTCCAGTGGTAAGATAGCAATCAAGATCACAAGTGAAAACTCAGGATGTAATGGTTGACTGTGGCCTTTCCAAATTAATATTTTTCCCAGGTTTCAGTTCATCTGAGGCAATGCCTATTCAATGACTAAGGGCTATTCATTTTAATTCAAAAGATGGCCTAATTTGCCATCACAATAATTACAACCTAGGAGGGGAAGATCCTCAAAGTTTCTAGAGAAGAGATGTAGGTGTAGCTGACCTTACTACAGGAATCTTTAAGATTTCCTAAATACTCTAAACAGATTGTCTTATCTGAGCGGTCACATATTCAAAAGTATTAGATGGGTGCCTAAAGAATCTAGACATGATTGGATCCAGGTGGGAGAGTCCTAGAATATGAACTCCGAAACAGCAGAGAGTGATAGTATTAGAATTATCTGTGGCACTCAGAGAAGGCAAATTGAAAGACTTAGACTCAGGTCTTCCAGATTTAGAGACCGCCTTCACCAAACCATTCCATCTGTCCAGGGAGTGCATTGTCTTCAGAGGCATGAGGGCTTTTCAATGCATGTGACCTTCCACATATGTTCCCTCATCACACGTGTTTCCTACCTTTTCCCCTTCCCCACTTAATAGGTGATAAACTGTGTAAAAGTATACCTGTATGGGTATGGGGAGAATCTTTCTTGTTACTGTGCTCTGTGTGATTGAATGCCTGACCTAGCAAAATATGACACATGGGTAGACTTTTGAGCTATGACGTTGAGTGGATGCTTCCCCATAATGTGAATCCAAACTGGGGTAGCTGTCTAGAGACCCCTATGCGAGGAAAGTCATAAGCACCAAAACTAAAATGAAATAAGAGTAACATAGTCCTGGCAACTGCAAAACTGCTAACCAGTCTGAAGGATGACAGGAGTCAGAGAAAGCATAAGCAACTCTAACTGGCTCCCATTCATTCCACATAAATATCAACAAGAAAATTATCTGAGAACAGCACATCCCACTGGGGAAGTGCTTAATGTTATCCCTTAAAGGGATTTACACGATGTGAGGTAAAATAAAAAAAAAAGTTTTCATTTTTAGTCAGTGAGAGAATTAAGGTAGGTGTATTTTTTTTCATGTAAATATTTCATACTGTGGGTATTTCTGCCTGGCATCCTTCTTCATCTCTTTTCATAAGCCTATCTTTATGATACTGATGAGAGCTGGAAGGGGGGGTGGTGAGACCCCTGCAAAGAAAGGAGCGCCTGGGGCAGTTTGCCTGGAATGAATTCAGGGACTCAAGCATTATTGAGGTCAAGGTAAAGATTTATTGAGCTTTTCAGCGGTCAAGAATTCTTAGGGAACCTGCAACCTTAGAGGGGTATAGGTAAAGCTTATATATGATATTCTGTAGTAAAACATGTGCCAAATGTACTGACTAGGTGATTCAGGGCAGGATTAAGGAGTGGTTAAGGAGTGGTTAGTTCTTAAAGGAACAAGCACTTTTGGTATCTACTGTACAAGTATTTTACCCAGAGTTCATTGGGAAATAGCCCAAAGAGGGATGGTGTGGTTTTAGGCATCTCTAAGTGAACTAACTGGGCTGGAAGAATACCAGGCTGCTCTCATCTGTGTCTTGTTAGACAAGATAAATGTAAGGGAGTACACCAATGTCTAAGTATAGGATACATGTGATTGGTCAGTGAGTAGTAAATGTTGTTATGACCCAGTGCACAGCCAATTCAGCCAGTGCAGAGCTGGTTCATCCTAATAAGTTCTACAGGTGCATCTGGCTACTGTATCAGGAAGGGAGATAATGGCTGTTGCTGGGGCAGGCTGTGTCCTTGGACTGGGGAGAAACTGCCTGGGACAGTATTTTGAGGCTCGGGAGAAATGTGATTTTTAAAGATAAATGTGATTTTAGAAGTGGGGTCCAAGCACATGTACACAAATACCCCATCAATACTATTTCTGTGTATATAGTTTTTGATGCTAGGTACATAATACACCAAGTAAGTAAAGCAATGAGTTATAAAAAGGCAATGAAAATGTTTCAATTATTTAACTCATTTTGTCACTGGTATGTTTTTTGTATAAGGCTTCACAGGAAGTAAAGAGATCTATCTGATGCCCATGAAGTTATTGAAAACACAGATTGGAAGCATGTTTTATCTCTTTGTTTTTAAATAGACCATTGTACCAATCAGCAAATTGCATGTTAACTCGCAATCGTACAAGATAATCCTGTTATATTACCTCTTTCTTTAAAGTCAACATTTCTTTGGAAACATCATTTCCAGTAACTATCCTTCATTTATGTGGGCAAATAGATAGAACATTGAGCCTGAAGTCAATAATGTTTGAGTTCAAATCTGGCCTCGGACACTGACTAGCCTTGTGACCCTGATCCAGCTACCTAACCTACGCATGTCTCAATATCCTAATCTGTTAAGCGAGGATAACAAAAGCATCTATCTCAGACAGTTGTGAGGACTAAATGAGATAATATTTGTAAAGCATTTGTGGCCTGAAACAAAATAGGTGCTTAATAAAATCTTGTTCTCTTCTACCTTCTCTCTTCGAAGCAAGTAAAGACATAGGTCAGATTCCCTTAAAATCACTGAAAACATGGAATAGAAACACATTTCATCGTTTTTTGCTTTTAAATAGAGGATTGTAACAATCAGTGCATTGGAAATAATGACACAAGGTCCCCGTTATTTTCCCTTTCCAAACTTACCTCTTCTCTTAGATTGCCATTTTTTTGAGGATGCTATTTTCTCAGCCATTCAGGTTTGTGACCTCAGATTATTCTTGACTTCTCACTATCCCACTTTTCACTTATTAGTCAACAGGTTCCATGGATTCTACCTCTGCAAGATATCTTGAATCCATTCCATACCACTGTGGTTCAGACCATCATCTCTCACCTGCCCTTTTGCAATAGATGCCTGACATCCCTACCTCTTCTCTCTTTCCTCTACAATCCAAGCTCCTCAGAGCTTTTAAATTGATATTTAAAAAGCAAAAATAGAGCCATATTCAGGAAGCTTCAGAGACTCCCTCTTACCTCTGGGGAAAAAATAAGCTTTTCTGTTTGGCATTTAAATAGTTCACAATATGGCTCCAGCCTATCTTTTTAGACTGATTGCATATTACTTCTCCTCATAAGTTCTATGTTAAAATCACCGTGACCAACATTTTGTTTCCCTCACATGGTGTTGCATCTGTATCCATGCTTCTGCACAGGCTATAACCTATGTCCCAAATGTTATCCCTCCTTATTCCTACCTTATAGAATCTCTAGCTTCTTTCAAAGAACAAGTCAGGTAGCGACATCTACATGAGTTAGTTGCTGATCCCGTCAGTCATTAATTCTGTCACCATCTCAACAATTACTTTGTATTTATTTGCTCTATATTAATTTTTATATGTTTATCTGTATACATGTTGTTTCTCTCAGTAGAATAAACTCCTTCAGCTAGAGGTTATTTCAGTTTTTTATTGGTTAGTATGCTGAACACATGTTGTTGAATTGGTGATTCATAAAAAGATATTTTTAGTTTAATAATTTGCCCATCAGATTCAGGTTTTAATTGGAAACTTGTATATGGGCTATCAATCCAGGTTTCTAGGAAGGCTAAGTAGGGAACCCAGTAATTTTGGTTGCAAGTAAAAAGGAGGATAGATGTCTCCAATACTGCCAGTACTCCCTGGGCCTTTTCCAAAATGGTCTGGATAATAACCAGATTTATGAGTGGGTTGTAGTCTGCTCACACCTACTTATTCTGTGTGATCTTTAATTCTTTGGAGGCAGTGGTATTGTATACCACACTGTCAGTAAAATGTTAATATTGAAAAGGTGACCATTTGCTTATATGTGAAGCTTGAGGTCAGCAACTTACCTTTGCAATTTCCCAAAAGCAATCCAGTTCACTCTTCTCTTTTTTCATTTCTGGGCCTAGTTCATCGTACATTTGTACTGTCTGTCTTTGACACTATTGGTGAAGGTGTACAGGGTACTCATCCACATGCATGTTGAAATCTGGACAATAAACATTTTTCATCCACTTAATCTGCCTTTTGTGGATAGACAGGCTACTCTGGGTCATTAAGATTCTCTTCAAAGAGTCTCCAAAATATCATAAGGCTTGCCTCAATCAACACAAGGTTAATCTACACTGTTAACAATCCACCAAAAGGAGTTCCTGGTGGACCTCACCATTCACAGGGTATCCCTTCTCCACCTCACACACACTGTGCCATACATATCCTTCATCATACATCACCTTGCAAGCAAACATCTCTCTGCTTTAAACCTCATTTGGAGTTTGTTAAAAAAAAAAAAAAGCCATTAAATAAGATTATTTTGCTATTATATCTTCTAACGAATCCTAAACTATGTTTATAAAATGCCTAGAGGCAACTAAGGCGACATTTTGTTTTACTAACCTATGATATTTTTTTCATAATCAAATAACGACATCTTAGAATCTCTATATTTTTTAGTTCATTGTGAGATGGTAAAGATGCAGTCCACCATCAAACTTGTGGAAGTTCTGTTTTTTCCTCACTAATACCCAAATTCAGGATGACTTTGATTAATGTGTAGACAGTTCCCATAAAGACTTTGCATGAGTCCAATAATAGACATATAATATAGCTCAGTTGTTAATGATGGTCTCTCTGTCACTTTTTTCTGTATTAATAAGTTCTAATATCCCGCCCCACTCCACCCTGCTATGTTTTTGGTATTTTACACCTCTTCAGATACTTTGTATATCTGTTTCTAGATTTAGTATGAATACTTTCTTTAAAAATTTTGGTCTAATTTGGCTGCTTTTCCTCTCTTTGTTCTCCTTAGTGGCATTTCTAACTTCTCTTGAAATGTCAGGAACAGTGATATTGTGATCCAAGGTACTCGATAGAGGATCCAGATGTTTTAACAAGGGCCGAATTCTGGCAACACATGGATGTTCGGTGAAACTACTTCCAGGTATGTATAATGGAGGAGCCTGCTTTCCACTTTGG
Organism: Notamacropus eugenii; assembly: GCF_028372415.1. Lineage (NCBI taxonomy): Eukaryota > Metazoa > Chordata > Mammalia > Diprotodontia > Macropodidae > Notamacropus > Notamacropus eugenii. The sequence continues at coordinate 190,667,269 of NC_092877.1, read as the reverse complement.
ATGAAGTTTAGGTATTTTATGACTGTTCCTGGTTCATTTATTGTGTAATTTTTGGTTGGCTGTTGAGCTGAGATTCTGAGGAGTACTGGAGACAGAATAGATTGGACTATGACAGTATAAGGAGCTGATTCACTCCTGAACTGATTCAGTGGGCTCTTCTGTAGCAAATTCTGGTGGGGACTCCCAGTTCCTGTCCCATTTGTGGCTCTCTTAACATTTCAAAGCCCATAAAATATAAAAATACTCTCAAGGACAGGCCTTCAGCAGCCAATATCCTATTTTTTAAAAAATGGTTGTGTAATCTTTTCAATTATTTTATGTTTATTACCTTCCTTCCATTTTCATATTTGGATATAATGGGGGTGATTTTGTTTAGCTGAATTTCTTGCCAGGCTTTCTTTAAACTAATTTCTTCTCTCATGCTACTTTTCTGCTTTATGAGAATATATTGCTCATAATCATCTAAAATCATCTTCATAAGATTTTACAGATGATTTTATATTTCAAACTAGCTTTGCCTTTGGAGGCCACCTCTTCCTTTAGCAAGTAAGTCAGATATTTTCTGACTAAGACACTTCCTTGGCTTTTTAAAATTTTTGGATGAAATTATTGTAATTGGTGTCAGTCATTTGTTGCCTTTTTCCCATTATTTTTTATTCTCAATAACTTGTTTAAAATTCAAGATTAAATCATTTTAATTTTACATCCTTTCTTATTCTCATTTTCTTCTTTTTCCTTCCTCTTTCTCTCTATTTCTCCTCATCAAATATTGCATTACATTTGAAAGTATTTACCATCAGACTATCAGAGGTGTCAAACCACATGCAGTGTGAAACACTCCCAAGTAAGATATGAAGCAGATTAAAATGTAATTGGAAAATATTTAAAATCAATAAAAATACAATAAAGCATAGATAATGTTACATTTTAAAACTAAGTCATTATGAAACTTTTAGGGCTCCTTATGTATAAATTAGTGGCCCCCTTTTTGCATTTAATGCCACTGACACAGATAATGACAGCTTATATTCCAATATTATGAATTCATCATCTTCAAAATCATCCCTTACAAAACAGTCATTATTAACATCTGTGACATTCAGCAAGTCTCACGGAACCTCAGAAAGGACCATAGAGACCATTTAATCCACATTGTTGCTACAGAAGGATAACTTCTATATTATATCTACAGAGGGGTAACCCAAGAAGTGGTTATGCAATTTTGTTTGAATGTCTCCATTGTTACTGAATTCATCTACTTGAGGAGAATGGCAATGACCTCCTAAGTTTGCTTATTCAATGTGGCTCCAGGATATGCTTGCTCAGTACTTACTCTCACCAGGGTGAGAAGTGTATATTGGCAGAAGAAGTTGTGTTGTTATCAGCATTCTTCCATCAATGATGTTGCTACATTTACCTGTTCTCCTGTTTGCCCCGTCCCTTTGGCTCCAGTGGTCCTACCTGGTTGCTTACTGGCAACTGGCTTTCACTATGCTGACTTACATTTGCGTACTTTTGGTTTCGGTCACCTACCTGGCTTCTAATTTATCAGCATCCTGACCTTTGTGCCCTGTCTAATTCCATTGGATCATCGCCACCTATGACCTAATCAAATCTACTAGGATTAGCAGATAAATTTAGTGATTAGATTTTTCACTCTGAGAGTTAATTAAATTGCTATCAACAATAATTTCCAATATGTCTGGAGGCCAGACTTCCAGTAATCTCAGCCATCTGGAATGCAACCACCAACTATCAGGGAAAAAGACCTTGGAGGGGCAAATAAGATACACAGACAGTGTGTATTTAACTCTAGGAGAGGAAGAGTCATCCTCAGGCCAGAAAACTTGTATGAACTAGAGTATTAGAGTACAGTGTAAGGGCACACAGACAACAGGGAGGAGTAAGAGTTTGACCATAGAGAGAAAGCAGAAGAAGCAGAGAGGACTGTAAAAAGAATGTGATTTCCTCTGTCTTTTCCCTAATCCTTTAGTATGTCTATTTATAATCATTGTGTGGAAGGATAAACACTTCAATAGCCCTTGATGATGTTATCTCATTACTTCACAATACAGAATGGTGGAAACATGGGATGTTGGAGTGGGAATAGATCTTAGAAATCATCTGATCTAACTTGGTCCTTTTCATAGAAGCAAAAGCACAATGCCACACTAATGAGCGGCAGGGATGGAAGACGACTTCAGTCCTTCTGACTCCAAGTGCAATGTCCTAGAAAGGAGTTGATGTATAGAAACACATCAATGTTACTAAAAAATTGATTATTGTGATGATTCTATCTTATAGAAAGCAATTCAGTAAGCACTTATTATGAGTCTGTGTATTTAAGACAAGGGTAGATTATATAGCACATACTCTAAGAAGACAACATTTTGGAAATATTTTCATTGAGATGGTTAACATAAAGCAAGTTTTATTATTAAAGTATCTTTTACCCTACTTAGCTCATCTGGAAAATTAATTTCTATGGAAAAGTGTTTCATTGAGAGCCACAAAACACTCCGCTCTCTGAGGAATTAAAATTTCGTTTCACGCAGAGGCAGATGATAGATATGAGCAGGCCACATCCTATAACAGATAAAGAATGAGGAAGAAAAACTTGAGGAAAGAATGTCATCAGAGACATGAATAAAAGAAAGAAATGGATTGGTCATATTGCAAGGGACAGACTTTAGATGTCCTCTGTCAGTCTGACAGTGCAACAAATTGCAGACAGATCCCCATACACCGTAGGGAGGACTCTTTGTGGTAACTAATGAAAGAATCTGAGAAAAATTGTCCAGGCTGGGCAGATGGGTTATAGCTAGAAAGGAAATATCCATGCTGATGTGTACACGGGGTTTTTTGAGTATTTGGACACTAAGTGGAATATCTCATTCTCAGATAATGCTGGTTAAAGGAGTTCTCACAATTTCTGGAGAGTCATTTAAATTCTCTGAACCTCAGTCTCTTCATCTGTAAAATGTAGATAATAATACTTGTACTACCTCCCTCATAGAATTTCCACAAGGATGACATGAGATAGTTTGAAATGCAATTTGTAAATCTTAAAGGAAAAGCAAATGCCAGTTATTATTGTAATGGAGCAATCAAAGTACAAGTTTTAGATACTCAATTGAATGATTTGGTCTATAAATATAATCTTAATGCATATGATTAATCTTTTAGAAAATTCTTGCTGACATGATATGTGTCATAAAGAATAGTCTTTCTGTAGATAAATAAGAGAAAAAATATAGTTGCATGTCTAACCGATGCTATAATCAATTTTAAAATTTTGGAAAGCCCAGCTGGAAGATATTAAAAGTAAATTACCCAAATATACTTATCATATGGAGAATTTTTGGGTGATGACACTAAAAAATAATGAATGAGTGACAGATGAAATGGGAAGCTGGTAAGTGGCTATTTGTAACACAGTATGTGCGCCTGAGTAGATCATCAAAACATTATATTATGACAACAGGAATGTACTCTGCAAGATAGTTTGGTCTATGGTCCACCTCTTTCTTGAAAACATATCATTAGAATGGTGATAATTCAGTGGTTTTCATATTCCTCCTAATAAAAAATTAAACCTTTGCATGTTAAAATAACTCCTATTATCTTGGAGTCAGAAGGGTGGTATCTAATGTATTGTTATCAACTTGCAGAGGTCACAATTGTGGAACTGCCATCAATAGCAATGAGCAATGCTGTCTGCAAAGGCTATTACACCAACATTTGTACTTTTTCCATCAGGAGTTCAGCTTAATTTCAACTCCAGGGAATATCTTACATACTCCAGGATAAACTGATCATGTGAAATCTCATCACCATGAAGATTTACTCAGTTTTTGATACTCAGCACCTTCTCAACCTTTCATTTGTCTCTCTCCTCTGATTGGAGAGATGTAGGGTGGAACAATAAACTCCTATCAAAGTCTTTCTTTATAGATTACTCAGAACTTTCTGAACTTTCTAAGTAACTTTCCATTTTCCATCAGCATCTCTGCTTGACACCAGTTATCCCTTACTATCAAAGCACCCAAAGGTTTTCTGATGCCTTTTGTGTATTGTCTTTCCCTATTAGAATGTAAGCTTCTTGAGGACAGGAACTGTCCTTTTTATTATTTTTTAAAGTATTTATGGAATTGAAATGAATTTTTCTGCTGTAGAATCACTGTCAGGTTTTTAGTATTCCTTCCCTGAGATCTTAATTTAATATTAACATATTTAGAAAATTTTAAAAAGTTTATAGCTGTCAACAAGGGTTAAGAAATCCACAATACACTTTCTAAATACAGAAAACTCTAGTTTATCTAGATTGATTGAGGAATGGATGTTGTAAGGACTTAAATATTCTGTTAACTTTTTAAAAAAATAGGATACTTAAAAATACCCAATAGTAAATACAATTTCTATCTTTTTTTTTTTTAAATTCAGTCACTTTATGACCTTAAAAACCATCAGTTTCCTTTTCTAGTGAGAAGAGAACCTGGCTATTAGTTTTCTGGTATAAAGAAGAGAGATTTAATTCCCCCTCCCTCCAGTTCAACTGCTATTGTACATGAGAAGATTATGAAAGGTTAAACCTAGAAGGTGGTGTTTAAACTCAGTCTTGAAGAAAACTCAGGCTTCTGAGAGGCATGAGTAAGGTTGGGAGAGATGGCATCGTGGTATATTGGTCTCATTTCGGCTTTAAAGATCATAGTTGGAAGAGGTCTTCTGGAGTAGACCAATCCTATCATACTGGAAACAAAGAAACCTAGATGCCTAAAAGTCAAGTGAATCGTCCAGGGTCACATAGGCTGGTAAAAATGATGGGAGCATCAGACTAATGTAAAAAACCTTGCTTAGAAACAACAAAAACCTGTCTGCCATGTAGGAGGCAGTTAATACATTTGTGCTTGATTGACTATTATCTCTTTATATTGGTCCGGTCATCACAGTTTGGATGAATGGCAACGATGATGTTTAATCCAATTTTGATGTAATTTCATTTAATGTTTCTTTATGTGAAATCACTTATTTATATCCAGGAACAATGCAGACAAGTAGCACTATGTAGAATTAGTGTCCCAACAAAATGTAAATTCTTTAAATGCAAGGATTTGTTTTTGTTTCTTGTCTTTATATTCTAAATTTCTCAGAGTCAGTGCCTGGCACCTACTGACTGCTTATTGAATTGAATTCAATGTAGTTGGAAAATTGATGGATAATGGAATTTATTTTATTTAGGTGGGAAGTTCACAAAGGTCAAGAATGGCTTGTTTTTTTTTTTTTTATTAACTTTGTTACTGGTGATTGTAAAGGTAATTTAAAATGGAGAGATTTTTCTCATTCATTAATATGCCCATGTAACCTGCATGGATCACATGAGTCTGTCACATAAAGCCTGTGGTAGGAAAAGTTTGCTGAATGGGTGGAACAGGAAGAGGCAGCGCTAGAGCAGAGCTGAGAGGAAGTGAGTTAGAAGAGCAATTAGAACTGAAGGACGCTGTGAGTGTGAGAAGGGATTTTCTTTACAGAAAGTTTGCTTGTGATTTATTTAAAGAGGATGCTGTTGGTGATTTGTCTAAAGTAGCTGGTTTGTGGGAAGCCTAGCAGGCACAAGACTTGGGGCTGGTGTTGTTCTCTGCACTGTTGTTGTGTATAGATTATGATGGATATGGCTTTCTGGTGTCTGAATAAAGGCTTTGGTTCTGCTTTACTTGTGGAGAGCCTTTTGCGTTTTAGAATTGCACTGAGATATTTATGGCCACTGCAGATGCTGTTAATATTGCATTGGTACTACAGTAATATATATATATAATATAAAGATGTATATATACATATAAAGATTATATATATACATATAAAGATGTATATATATAATCTTTATATGGTGTAGCTTATGATCACACTGAACTGACAAAATTTACTCTACTATGGCCACCTCCATTATTTTTGTGACCACAAATAGTATTCAGGGGAGGATACAATACCCCCTGGAACAGTATAGCTACTTTCCTTTTATTTTAAGTATATATGTCTAGGTTTCAGTAACAGACAGTGTCTCTAATAAAAAAGAATATCTTGAACAACATTGGTTTAGAATGCATATCTTTGGAGCAAAAATCCAACTTCTGTCTGTTATTCTAAGTTTACATACAGAATTCAAGTGTTCATGAAAACATGAAAATTTCATCTTAGACCCAGAGAGGCATTATCTATTTATGCTACAACCTGAATGAAAAATTCTACAAAGTAAAAATTTGACCTGAATATAAGATGAAATCAGTGCAATTCTGTTTCCATGGGGTCTTCCACTACCTTTCCTCTTTTCAAAAAAATCTCTTCTATTTTCTATGGTGTTTTCTTAGATGCTTCTCAGTACCTCTGTTTACCCTAAAGTGTTATCAATTTCATTACCATTAAAAAATAGAGATTTTTTTTCTAAATCAACTGATATGGGGAAGAGATTGGCATTTTCACTTCTTTGGAAAGAACAGAGGCAAACGACTTTTCAGAAATGTATTAGAGCTATCCATTTAACTTCATTTCTTTTAAATATTTGTTTTAGAGACTAAACAAATTTCCTCAGCCAAATCTTCTACTCAATTTAATTATCTCTTTTCTTGATGTAAATAAAATACAAACTCTTCAGCTAAGCATATAAGCCTTTCACAGTCTGGTTTTAGCCTGTCTTCCTTGTCTGATTTCACATTACTTCTCTGCATGTACTCAATGTTTCAGTCAAACTGGCTAGTTGATCTTTCTTGTACAAGACATCTCATTTCTTGTGTTCATGCACAGGTTGTCCCACATGCTTGAACTGCTTTCCAACCTCACTTCTGCTTTTTGAACAACCTTATTTCTTTTCAAGTTTTAATGAAGTATGTCCCTCTCCCCGAAATAATTTCTCATTTTACACACACACACACACACACACACACACACACACACACACACACACACACACAGTATTTACTAATGTGTTTTATACCTTCCATGGAAGGTAAGCTCTATGCTCCCAGGGAGGGACTCCATTTTGTGTTAGTTTCCCTGACATCTAACAAAGTACCTGTATATGATAGGCTAATTGACTGGTATCCTGATTTAAGGAAACATATATGTCATTAAGAAGAGTCACCTTAAATTGCAATACTCTGTGTGGAAATGTGGCTGTCATCTACATTTTAAAGAATCTGCATATTTAGAGTAGAGCATTATGGTGAAAGGAGAGCTAACTTCAGACTCAGAAAGACATACTTGGGTTCAGATCTCACCTATGACATGAACTGGAAAGAAAATGACTAATGCTAGGCTTTGCTTAACTGCTCCCAAGCCCTGCTGTGGCTGCCTCTCTTTGTCGCTCTCCTCTGCTTCCTCTAGGGGGGTTGAGGAAATAGGCAGATCCACAAGAAGGTTGATGGTTGACACCTCAAATGTACTAAAACTGTACTAAATGTAAAGCACTAGTATACTAAATTTTTACAGTACTAATGTACTGAAATAATCTAATGTAATTTGTGAGGGATTTGAGAAAGGTTTAATTTTTACTATAGTCAGTTTTTGCCTTCTGAGCTATCTTTTAAATCCAAACATCAGAATCATCATTGACATTTATCTTTCTGCAATGACTTGCCTTGTTCTAGTTATCACGGCTGTTTTTGTATTCATCTCATCCCCTTGCCATCCTCTTCTTCTCTCCCCATTAGGTAATTAATTCCTTTTTAAAAAAGTATTTTAGTTTTCAACATTCACTTCTATAAAATTTTGAGTTCTAAATTCCCTCCCTTCCCTTCTCCCAAAGACAGCATGCAATCTGATATAGGCTATACCGAAACATTCATATTAAACATATTTTTACATTAGTCATGTTGTAAAGAAGAATTAGCACAAATAGGAGAAATTATGAGAAAAAAGAAACAAGAGAGAGACAGATAGAGAAGGAGAGTCAGAGATAGACAGAGACAGAGAGACTGCGACTGAGACCAAAACCGAGACCGAGACAGAGAGAACAAATAGTATGACTCTATGTGCATTCAGATTCCACAGTTCTCTTTCTGGATGTGGTTAGCATATTCCATCATGAGTCTTCTGGAGTTGTCTTAGATCCTTGAACTGCTGAGAAGAGCGAAGTCTATCAAAGTTCGTCATTGCACAACTTTGCTGTTACTGTGTACAGTATTCTACTGGTTCTGCTCACTTTACTCAGTATCAGCTCCTAGAAGTCTTCAAGTTTTTCTGAAGTCCACCTGCTCATCATTTCAATACAATACAATAGTGTTCCATTACTTTCATATACCACAACTTGTTCAGCAATCCCCAGTGGATGGGCATCCCCTCAATTTCCAATTCTTTGCTTACTCCACCATCTTGACTTCCAGAAGATACCAGCAATTAATTCTTATGTAGGGAAAGAAGGGAAGAAGGAAGAGAGAGAAGCACCTTCATGGACAGAGCCAATAGATTAAGAATGGAGCAAAGCATTTGATCTAGAAACAGGAATATTATATGTTGTCTATCAGTATTTAGCCCTTAGTCTTTAATAACCTAGTAGGTTATGAAAAGTACACATTGGAAGCAAAAGTTCTGAGCAAGTACTGAGAAGTTATGACATGATAAATTGCACTCATTTTCTTAGAATATGACTCTGGGAGCAAGGAACAAGAACCACAGAATTTTGTCCTTAGGGTACTATTTATATTCTATCATTGCTTCTTGCTAAGGTTATCTTGGACCATAATGATAGTATTTCAAAAGGAAATAAAGACTATGGCCATGAATATTACATATTTGTTAAAAGAAACCTTCATATTTTGATATTTATTTTTAGGACATGTACCAATGGACCAGCTTTATATGTTGCCTACTTAACTACACTTCACAAACTGTACGTAAGATTTCCTTTATCTGTTGGTTTTTGTGTGAATATTAAGCCAAACTCTTTAGAGTTATTATTAATCTCATTTTGGAGGCTCTAATTGTACCAAGGCTCCATTCAATTAGCACCCTAACTTGCAGGTTTCTTCTAGATTTTTCCCCATTTAATAGATATTAATAGAGCACACAAAGGAAAACCCCCAGCTTGTTGAGTGGATCCTCTGTGGAGTCTTTAGGGTAGGACATGAATGAACACCAATTGAATAAAATAAGAAGGTAGACATAGGTGGATTGTACTTTGTACCACTGGTGGGAATACCAGTGTCAATGAGATCACAGAAGTATCTAAACATCAAATTATTTTATAAAGCTTATATTTGGCATGATTATTGCTACTACTTTGCTGTCCAGTTATAGGGAGTGGAGCTAAATTATCTCTGAGTCTTTCCTCAGTTTCTATGATAATTTTGTGTAGGAAGTTCATAGGTACAAAGTATTTTAAGAGCAGAGCTACTAGAAATAATGACAAGATATGACTGAATCTCTCCCAAAAGGCCAGTATTGAATTTCTTTACTTTCCCTATAGATGGTGTAAGTGTGTATGGGGAGGTCATTTTCCTGTCATTAGTTGTAGCAGCGGATATTAGTTAGGTGGTGTTACATAGACTAATAAACTTCACCGGACTTTTGCTTCATTTCCTTAGTAATATGGTGAGGAACATAGTTAAGTATAACCAACAGCCAAAATACCTGGCCATATAACTAAATAGATCTATGGAGGGGGCCTGTGGTGGTAATGGAAGGATTGTATCTAACATATGGTCCAAGTTGTGTGTAGCCCCTCATCCACTGATTCCAAATGTAAAAATTTAGTGGAAGACAACAAAGGGGATGTTAGTCATATAGCTCAAGGAATCCCCTCTGACTTTAGAGGAGGCAGAACAGCTCCCCCTACCTTTTATTTATTTTCAAAATTTATTTTTACATTTACTATCTTTCCCTCCTACAGCCACTCACACAATTTAAAGAAACCTGACCACAAATACGCATAGTTTAGCAGAACAAATTTCCACACTGGTCATGTCCAAATAAGTATGTCTCATTCTGGATTTTCAATCTATCTCCTTTCAGAAAGAAGGTAAATATAATGATTCATCTTCACTTATATAGACTCATGATTTATCATTGCATTAATCAGAATTCTAATGTCTTTCAAAGTTGTACTTCTCTACAAAGTTACTGTCATTGTGTAAATTGTTCTCCTGGATATGCTTAATTTCCTCTGAATCATCTCGTAGAAATCTTCCCACTTTCCTTTGAAACTGTTATTTATTTATTTTTGAGGAGAAGAATAATTTCCTATGGCACAAAAACATTTCCTTCCATTCATTACACCATAATTTGCTTGACTGTTTCTTAATAGCATTCACTGCCTTAGTTTCTAGCTTGGAGCTATTATAAAAAGGGGCACTTTAAATGTTTTTATATATATACAGATCTTTTTCTTCTTTCTTTCATCTCTTTCAGGCAAAGGCCTAGTAGTGATAGTGCAGTTTTGGGCCATAGTTCAAAATACCTTTCTAGGATGGCTGGACTAGTAACTACAGATTTAGTGTGCCTGTTCTAGTTCCTCTGGAAGACTGACTCTTTCAAACAAATACTTAGTCAACTTCATAGACCCTGGATAAACCAGATCAGGGTAAGGTGTATTCAGTCACCTTTATGGCCTCAGTTTGGTGCTTATGTGTTTGTTCGTTCAGTGAAGGAGGGATCCTTTGCCTGGTTTGTAGGCTGACAATTTATTGACAGTCAGATTACACCATGTCCTGTCTTTTGAATGGAGCTGAAACTTTTGACTCTGGAGACAAGCATTGTCATCAGTGCTGAGTACCAAATGAAATTCTCCTCCATATCCTTTGCTACTGTAACCATCACTTGAGTCAATACAATGTGATGAAAACTACAACAAGAAATAAAGATAATGAGTGCACATGGATGAAACTAATTTTTTTTGGATTATAGGAGGTACTTTTCCTGGACATTATCATTTTAGATCCTAACAAACTGATAGCCACAGTTATAGTCATAAATTTAATAATCTCTTCTTTAAAAAAACACTGTTTTTGAAATGGCCAGAGCTGGCAGAAGAAGGAAATACTAAATCATGTGTCAGCATTTGCTATGAGGGGCACAGAATATACAGCCACTCAAGGGTAATGAATGAGTCTGTATGGTACAGAATCAAAATCAGGATGAGGTATTGCAATCTTATGTGAAAATTAATGGCACAGAATGCAATTAACTAGAGCAGAGACATATAATGAGCACACCATAGAAGTGAATTAGTACAGACACTGAATATATTTGGATAAGTATCAATTTTAAGCTACAATAGTATGACATTTTATTTTTAAAAATTTAAATATATAATTTACTTATTTTTAAGTTTTCACCATTCACTTCCACAAGAAATTGAATTCCAGATTTTCTCCCCATCTTTCCCTACCCCCCACCCCAGGACAGCAGACACTCCATCCACCCCTTCCTCCACTCCCCCCTCTTCCATCCCCCTCAACTCTGTATCTGGTCATTGGACCCAGATGACTCAGGAGGAGAAAGTGAAGTTGGTGACCTTGCAGTGCCAGAGTGCCTCACTCAAAAAAAGGCCAGTGTAATTCATGTCATCATTTCTCTGATGTCATCAAAAATGTCTTCAAAAATGAAGGACGGACACACGCACACACACACACACACACACACACACACACACACACACACACACACACACACACACACACAATTTTCCCGTAAGGCAAAATACATTTCTATACTCTATTGCCTATATATCTTATTTCCCAGTTGCATAAAAAAATAATTTTTAGCATTCATTTTTAAAGCTTTGAGTTCCACCCACCTTCATTGAGAAAGCAAGCAATTCAACATAGGTCACTTATGTATAATGATGCAAAACACTTCCATAGCAGTCATGTTGTGAAAGACTAACCACATTTCTCTCTGTCTTGTCCTGCCCTCCATTTATTCCATTCTCTCCCTTGACCTGTCCCCCTACAATAGTGTGTGCTTCTGATTATCCATTTCCCTAAATTTACTGTCCCTTCTATTATCTTCTATCTCCTATCCCCATCCCCCTGCCTTCCTGCAGGGTAAAATAGATTTCTATACCCAATTGGATGTGTGTTATTCCCACCTTAAGCCAAATCCAATGAGAATAAAGCTCACTTATTTCCTTTCAACTCCTTTCAACTCATTTCCCTTCCATTGTAAAAGCTCTTTCTTGCCTATTTTATGTGAGATGATTGGCTACATTCTACCTTTCCCTTTCTCTTACTCCTGGTACATTCCATTCAACACTAAATTGTATTTTTTGGGTATTTTCCTTTCATATTCAGCTCACCCTGTGTCCTCTATCTATGTATATAAATATATATACATATATATATATATATACACACAAACACACATATACATATACATACCTACACACATATATACACAGATACAATATACACATACATACACACCTATAAACACCTACATGTATATACATATATACATAGATGCACACGTGCGCACACACACACACACACACATATCCCCTCTAATTACCCTAATACTGAAAAAGGTCTCATGGGTTCCAAATAACATCTTTCCATAAAGTAATGTAAACAGTTCAACTTTAATGAGTTCCTTATGGCTTCTCTTTCCTGTTTACCTTTTCATATTTCTCTTGACTCTTGTATTTGAAAGCCAAATTTTCTATTCAGGTCTAGTATTTTCAATAAGAATGCCTGGAAGTCCTCTATTTCATTGAAATTTTATTTTGTCCCCTGAAGTATTATACTCAGTTTTACTGATTTTTTTTACTTTTTACATTTGGTTTTAATCCTTAAATTAAATCCTTAATTGTTGGTTTTAATCCTACATCCTTTGACCTCTGAAATATCATATTCCAACCTCTTCTATCCCTTCAAGTAGCTGCTAAATCCTGTGTTATCCTGATTGTATTTCCACAATATTTGAATTATTTCTTTCTGGCTGCTTGTTATATTTTCTCCTTGACCTGGGAACTCTGGAACCAGGCTACAACATTCCTAGGAGTTTTCCTTTTGGCATCTCTTTCAGGAGGTGATCAGTGAATTCTTTCCATTTCTATTATACCCGCTGGTTCTAAAATATCAGGGCAGTTTTCTTTGATAATTTCTTGGAAAATGATGTCTAGGATCTTTTTTTGTTCATGGTTTTCAGGTAGACCAATAATTTTTATATTATCTCCCCTGAATCTATTTTCCTGGTCAGTTGTTTTTCCAATGAGATATTTCACATTGTCTTCTATGGTTTTGTTTTATAATTTCTTGATTTCTTATAAAGTCATTAGTTTCCATCTGCTCCATTCTAATTTTTAAAGAACTGTTTTCTTCAGTGAACTTTTGGATCTCCTTTTCAATTTGGCCAATTCTGCTTTTTAAGGAATTCCTCTCTTCACTGGCTTTTTGGACCTCTTTTGTCTTTTGGATTAGTCTGTTTTTAAAGGTGTTACTTTCTTCAGCATTTTTGTGGGTCTCCTTTAACAAGTTGTTGACTCAGTTTTCATTATTTTCTTGCATCACTCTCATTTCTTTTCCCAATTTTTCCTCTACTTCTCTTACTTGGTTTTCAAAATCTCTTTTGAGGTCTTCTATGGCCTGAGACCATTTCATATTTTCTTGGAGGATTTGGATGTAGGAGCCTTGACCTTGCTATCTTTCAGTTGTATGCTTTGATCTTCCTCACCCAAATAGGGGGAAGAAAATACCTTTTCACCAAGAAAGTAACCTTCTATAACCTTGTTTTTCCCCATTTTGGAGCAATTCCTAGCCAATTACTTGACTTTTGTGTCCTTTGTCAAGTGGAGGATATGCTACCCCAGGCTTGAGAGATTTTGTGCAGCTATTCTCTGAGGTATCTCTAGGGACCTGTAAGTTCTCACTTCCTCCACACTGGCATAGTCAAGGGAGAGGTGTTTACTCCTCTCCTGGCCTGAACTTTGGTTTGTGTGCAACCACAAGCACTCTTTTCTGCCCTGGAACTGTGAGTAGGACTCCCCTCCACAGCTGCCACCAGCTCTGCCATGCCAGCTCTCCTCCTCATCCCAAGACTGCCTCTGAGGACAGAGACCCAGATCAGTGACTCAATTCCCCACAGTCTGTGAGGTCAGAGCTCCAGAAGTGGCTGCTGCTGAGGTAATAGCTGACACTGCCCTGGGGCTGAGGCCTGACCACTTTCCCCTCTCACCCAGATGAAAGAGCTTTCTTACTGACCATCAAATCTATTTTTGGCATTTGTGGGTTGATAAATCTGGAGATCACAGCAGCTGCTTGTGATTTAGTACTCTGAAACCTGCTTCAGTCCTGTTTGTGCTAGAGTGACCCACACTGGGCTGCATTCTGCTCTGAACCCAGTCTAATAGAGCACTCCTGTCAGCCTTTCAGGCTATCTTGGCTTGGAAATCCATTTCACTCTGTCGTTTTGTGGCTTCTGCTGCTCTAGAATTTGTTTAGAATCATTTTTTACAGGTATTTTATGGGTTTTGGAGGGGCTCAAGTAGGTCCATGCCTCTACTCTGATATCTTGTCTCTACCTCCTTTCAATCCTCTTTCATATTTTTAGCTAAGAAACATTTTTTTAACATTTTAAAAAGATAATATATGTTTTAAAATTTGTTTTGTATCTCATTATTGTACTATTAACTAGTTAAACTTTAAGTTTTTTTAATTTTAAAATTTATATATAATGTAAATTTCTACATTGTCAATATTATGATATATTTTAAAACTATTAACTAAGTAGGATCTAAATGACACAAAGAGCAACTTAACACTACAGTTTAGTAAACTGGATAAAGGAACTGATGCTTAAATATATGTTTCACCTGGTGAAGCTTCCAGACATTTAAACTTATGACTGAGGCCACTCTCCAAATTGTCCCTTTATCTTCTAGCATATTCATTTATTAACATTTGGGATGCCTCATGATATATCCTTTCTAGTTCACTGTCATTTTTTTCTACTGTATCCGATTCTCTTATTCTTTAAAGACTAAATTTGTCCATGTGGCAACTGAGTCAGAAAGAATGTGAGAACACGTGAATGACATTTCTTTTTACTGTTAGAATACAAATTTACAGAGGAGTTAGGGAAAATTTCCCATTGAGCTTGGAATTTTTTCTTATTAAAAAAAATGTCATTTCCTTGAGTGTGGAGGTATTTTCTTGCACTTATACAAATGTCAAAATGGATTAATATATGTTATATCATAGAAAAGAGGTCTTTATTTTTACCAGGAATAAAACTACCTTGTCATATTTGATGAGTTGTATATATGTTAGAATTATTTATTTTGCTTTTGCTTTCCATTATAAACTTAACTTTAAAAAAAATTCTTAGGAAGAAAATAGAAAAATACAATAATTTGGCTATGAGCCACCAAACACACACACACACACACACACACACACACAGAGTTTTGTTTTCCACCTTTCACAATATATTTCCTAAATGTAACATCATGTACCTTTTTTGAATGTTGCAGTGTATTTTATGGCTAGACATTTGTGCATAGTCAAAAAAATTAAAATGTGTGACATCTTCCTGCCTAAATGGTTAGATTGGATACTCAGTGTACTTAAAGTTTTCATTTTCCACCAACATGATGATATTTCTAGATGCTTTTTGAACTTTTAATTTGGAATTCACTTAATGTGGTTTATGGTTAGGGAAATCCGTGTGAAGAAAGACCAAAAATAATATACTATACTATATTTTTGATATTTGATTTCTATCTGTACTGATTATATCTTCTGATTATATTAGAAATTGCCTTTTCAATGCCTCTTGTTGTGATATGTCCTTTCAGCAAAGCACTTATAGTTCCATTTCATTTCCTAAGGGCTTTTCTTGGTGTTTCCCAAAGTCAATGAAAGAAAATTAACATTAACATAGAATTAGCTAATGACATATTTCACTAGGTAATGAAAGTAAACTACCTGAAAACTTTACATTCCTTGTTATACCACAAGGAAAAATGACAAAATTAAATTCTCTATTTATGTCCATATTAAGGACATAACATACTGGTACTGATGGAGAAGATGAGAGAAGTCTTCATTATGGTATTAATGCCACTATTTAATGGAATAAGAGTAGGCAGGAGAAATGTGATTTTATATATAAAGATTCTGTTGCTACCTAGCCATCAGCAGAACACAAACCCTTAATATTGGAGGACTTTTTCTTTCTACCAGAGCTGATGGATTTTTACTGAACCATGCACTTGCCCACTTTTTATTTATCCCTGGTTAAATGTTAATAAAGTAAGCTGGACAAAGCTTGCCTGTGGCAAGAGAACAGAGCTAAGCAAAATACTATAGATTGTTTTATACTTTTGAAAGAAATGAACTGAAACAAAGGAAATTATCCAAACTTTTCTGGAAAGTTTAACTGAAGTATATGGTTTGTCAGGCAGTTAGATGGTACAGTGCATAGAGTGCTGTCTGTGTGTCTCTAGGCAAGTCACCATACCTCTGTCCTCCTCAGCTATCTCATCTGTACAATGGGAATAATAATAGCACCTATTCCCCAGAATTCTTGTGTCACAAATGAGATAATCTTCATAAAACATGTTGCAAATTGTAAAACACTACGTAACTGCTGACAGTCATTATTTTTATAACCCACTAATTTTTTTCCTAAGTCTATTCCCATTCCTCCTCTTCCACCAATTAACTTTCACACAAAACCAAAAAAAAAAAAAGAACACATAGCTCAAGAAAAGTAGTCAACTGAGGGACTGCATCTGATAGAATACATTTGTGACATCTTACACAAAATACGTGAAAAGATATTTAATGAACATTTTACATGTGTTTTTATAGAAAGGGATGTTGATATCTATGTCTTCAGTCACACACACAATATTTATATATCATCCACAGTTTTTCTTAATTTTCACAAGGACAGAAGTCACAATGATATGTGCCAGCAATATCATATAATGAAGATGCTTTATACACATGGGTACTTTGAAATTGTCTGCAGAAAAAAACATGTTTTATTAATACCTTCATAAAAGTTCCATCTCCAGGTATGTGATTATTTTTTTACTGCACTTCTGATAGTTTACCTTTTGTATTTTATTTCTCTTTTTTGATATGTCTTTTTAGATATTTTGAAACAGCAGAGTGGCAAGAAGAAATTTATCTCACATAAGTATATGTACCTAAGGTTCATAGGTGCATATATTCAGAGCTGAAAGGGACTTTAAAGGACATCTAGTTCAAACCAATATTTTACAGATGAGGAAACTGAGGCCTAGAAAAGTGAGTTGATTTATCTAAGGTAGCAAGGTAGTGAATAATGGCATTTTTGTGTTTCACTTGGTGATTTGTTATTCATCAATTGTTTCTTTTCAATTAAATTTCAATTAGATCATTAGCAAGATTTTTTTATATTCTTCTGAATTATTCTTGAAGAGTATCATAGAAAAGTAGAAAAAGCTTTGGATATGGAATCAACGCCCTTGGATTCTAATCTTTACTAATTCATCCCAGTGCAACCTTGCTCAATCCAGTTAATTTCACTGGTCCTCATTTTCATTATCTGCAAAGTGATAAGATTGGAGCTAATCATTAGGCAGATTTTGAGGTCTCCTCTACTTTTAAGTCTATTTTAAAACCTTTGATTCCACAGTCTCTTCTAGTAAAATGCTGAACATACAGTAGGGATGAAGAAAATATAGGCTATCTATAAAAATTGTTGAAAGAAAAATTTCATAATATAAAGTAAGATAATGCAAAAGAACACAATCAATAAGAATTTATTTAAATGCTTATTAGGTGGATAAAAAGACAAAAGCAAAACAGTCCCTGTCCTCAAGGAGTTTATGTTATTAATAAACACACAATAAGTGAAAAATAAATGTAAAGCAGTTAAGTACAAGGCAGTTATATTTATTATTATATAACATGGAATAGAAGAGTGATTAAAGTTCTGTGATGTTCCTCAAAGAAAACTAGGCTATGAGTGAAAAAAACAGATTTAGATCAGTAACAAAATACACTGATTTAAGAACAAAGAAGATATTTGTCATAAAAGTATCATTTTAGGGTATAAACACTACATACATACACATATATAATATATATATGTATGTATCTCATCCACAGTTATTCTTAATTTTCACAGAGGCAGAAGTCATAATGATATGTGCCAGAAATATCATATAATGAAGGTTCTTTATAAAGATACATAAATATATGTGTGAATGTGCATATGTTTAAATACAAATGCATTTTTTCTTCTACATTATTTAATTTGCTTACTCTGACTCTGAAATGAATTAGTTATTTGATGCTGGGAAAATCACTTCACTTCTTAGTTCCCCAGGCAACTCTAAGACAATAAATTGCAGAACATTTACCTATTTGCTTTTGTAGAGGGGGTTTCCTCACCAAAAATTCTCTATACAAATAAAATTGCAGGTCTAAAACTATCCAATATGGATTTTTCGAATTCAATAATACTAAATTAGAACTGTGCATCGTAAGTTTTTATTTTCTTACAACTCACTGAGTGACTATATCTATACACTAGGTGGGAATGGATAAGATTTTAATAGGAATTATTCTTGTTTGAGGAAGCAACTTTAGTTTTCATATTAAAGGACATATAGTTCTTAAAATTCCTTTATATTAAATAGTTTTTTTAAACACATTTACAATATATTCTACTGACTTACAGTCAGAAAACTCATAGACAAGAGAGGCACTTGTTTTAATGAAGAAATGAAAACTCTCTAATCTTTCCCCCCACTTTTTTTGACTGTTTTCCAAGGGACCTAATCTTAGGATGGGGAGAGTCTCTCATCTTTCATTAGGTAGCTAATCAGATATGTTAGTGTAATATGTCATCTTTTTAATAAAACATAGGCCAACTAATGAATTATTGGTTTTGTTGTGTAACTTTCACCAATTCACTATTTCCTATGTTAAGATCCCACTCCACTGGCTTTTCAGGGTGCAAAAGTGACTTGGAATTTGAAAGCAATGCTGGTTAAGTACAAATTTAGGCAGATACTGTCATGGTGGAATGACTTTTAATATGCATCTGTTTGGATTAACATGTTTACTTGTGGTTGATTCTAGGTAAAATCTGAGAAGTTTATCAACAGAAAGTCATCTACTACATATTGATTTTTTTTGGACACAGAAATCTATGATGATCATCTCCTAAATGGGAGAGACGTTTGTTTTCTGTATCACTTGACAGAATGGCCATCCCTATGAAATCATAGTGAAGTAAAACGCAAAGTCCGCAACATAAATGGAAGAAAGCAAGGGCAAATGTTATTTTTACTTTGTGCTTTTACTTACTAATGCAGTTTTTAGCAGGATAAAAGCCATTTTTTCAAGGAAAAGTAAACAATATTGTTCAAGATAAATTTTAAATTGTTGAGGGAAAAAGTGAAATTGATTTGACAACAACATAAAATAGTTAGAATATCTTTTTCTTAAAAAATGAGATGGGCTCTATTCTTTACTTAGTGATGCAAGAAGCTACTTATCAGCATACAGAAGAAAGAGAGATGAGGAAAAAGATAACAAAAGAAAAGAGAGAAGGAGATTATTTTTGTACAGATTTGGAACTGATTAGGAGAGAACTAGAAGAAATTAGGTTGTTTTTATATGGTTTTGGTTAGAAATGAAATTTAACCAAATAAGTCAGGACATTTAATAAGTGGATAAAGTAAGGGAATCTGAAGTTTTATAATTTATCATGCATTTTAGATTGATATATTTTATTCATAAACACATATAATATTCAGATTCTATTATTAAAAAAACTTATACTATGAAGATACCAGGCAGAGAGGTGATAGCTCAAGATGCAGAATGAATTCCACTTTTAGATGTGGCCAATCTGGAGTGCTCTGAATCCGAGATGACTCAGAATTGAGAAGGTCTCCAGAGAATGCTGTGAACTCAAAATGCCACCACAAGTTCTAGTTTCCAATTCACACCTTTGGTCAGACCAGTTAGGAGTAGGACAGGGACAGTTCAGGTTCCTACTGTTAGTCAATTTTGAGAAGCATGTGATGTTTTCAATTTCAAAATTTATCTGGCAAATGTACTTTGTTCTGGCATACCCAGGACCTTCTGACTTGCTTCATACTTAAAGAAACACAGCAGCAATTACTAAAGTAGTAATTGTTTCATTGAGGTAGACTGATGGAATGGATAGAACTGATGTTAAAAAGCACCTTGGGTTCAAATCCTGATTCAGCCCCTTATTAGCTGTGTGACCCCAGACAAGGCAGTTAACTTGTATATATTTTGGGTAACCTTTTTTGGACTTATCAGTTCAAATCAGACTTCTGACACTTATTACCTGTATGACTCTGGGTAAGTCACTTAACCCTGTTTGCCCCAATTCCCTCATCTGTAAAATGAGCTGGAGAAGAAAATGTCAAACCACGCCACTATCTTTGCCAAGAAAACTAAAAAAGGGGTCATGAAGAGTTAAACATGACAGAATACCATCCTACAACTTTGCTCATCAACTCTTAAATTAATCACTAAAGGCCTGAAGTTAGTGAAAATGAGTTTTTTGTTTATTTGGGTGATGAACTTTCTCCATGTCCTTGTTCTGTTCAACATTTTTGTCATGACTTATCTTAAGTCCTGGTTGTCATCATTCTCAAATTTGCAGTGAGGCAAAACTGATATGATGGCTGAAGATGAAATCAAGATCTCAACATGCTACAACAATGGGCTTAACCTAATAAGATGATAACATTTCATAAAGATAGACATAAAGTCCTAGATCTAGATTAATAAAAACCTGTTGCACAACCAAAGATGTGGATGTTGTGTCAAGAAAGTAGTTTTGTGGGAAAAATCTTAATGTCTTTGTGGACAGTAATCTCAATACAAATCAAACATGGTTTGGAAATCAAACATTAATATCACAAAAATATGTTTAGCATAGATGCATGATTTCTTTGGTGAGGGAAATTTCCAGTGTGGAAACTCCCTCCAGTGATGTAAATTGGCCACTTCCCTATAACTTAGAGATTTGCCTCGCAGCCCTGAGATCTTCAGAGACTTGCCCATGGTAAAATAGCTAAAGTATGTTGGAGATAGAACTTGAATCTGGGGACTTTATGAGTTCAAGGTTGGCCTCTTCACTATACCACAATGCCTTTCATATAATAAATTAAATTATATTAATATATATATTTCATATTAACTCTATGTATATTTATATTTATTTATATATTAAATATACAAAATATATTACAATAAGGATTATATTAATAAAATATAACTAATTAAAACAAGATCAGAAACAAGAAAAGATATAGTCTTATTTGACACTCTCCATATCTCATGGCAGAGTTAGAGTGAAAAGCAACAAGTATCTTGTGAGATAGATAGAATACAACAGGCATTAATATCTTCATTTTAGGTAAAGAAAG
Organism: Notamacropus eugenii; assembly: GCF_028372415.1. Lineage (NCBI taxonomy): Eukaryota > Metazoa > Chordata > Mammalia > Diprotodontia > Macropodidae > Notamacropus > Notamacropus eugenii. Next base: position 190,645,869 of record NC_092877.1, on the reverse strand, counting down.
TGAGGTTCAGAAAGGTCCCATGACTTGTCTAAGGTAACCGAGACAAATTTGGGGGCAGAACTCAGGTCTGCTAACTTTTAGTTCATCATTCTCCCAGGTTGTCTCTCACTACACAATGTTGTTTGGTTGTTTCAGTCATGTCTAACTCTTTGTGACTCCATTTGGAGTTTTCTTCGCAAAGATACTGAAATACTGCCATTTTCTTCCCAGCTCATTTGACAGATGAAGAAACTGAGGCATACAAAGTTAAGTGAGTGATCCAGGGTCACACAATCAGTAAGTATCTGAAACTGGATTTGAATTCAGGTCTTTCTCACTCCAGGCCCAGTGCTTTATCAACTGTGCTACCTAACTTTTCTTTTAAAGTTTTTACCTTTCCCCATATCCTCATCTGGGGAAAAAAATCACTTGCAGACCATTTCAGGTGAGCAGAATTGTGAATTATGATTGTATAAAACAAATAGCTTGGTGATTTTCTTCCATTGTTGGTTTGTGGTCTATCTTTTGCACTTAGTTTTCTTCCCTTTGAATTATCTTCTTTGTTCTAAATCAAAAGCATAACTACTATATTTGAATTGCTTACATACTTATGTATTCCTGTTGACCTACAGAAGGCATTAAAAACAATTCTGTAACATGCTGTGAGAACTCTTGGAGAGATGCGTTTTGTTAAGTTTTTTCACTTTTTAATAAAACTTTAAGAGGAAGTGTGTCCATCTTTTAGGATTACCTGAAAAAGGAAAATTCTTACTGGTGATCATACAAAAACATTTTTCGATTGCATTAACATTTTATAATTACTTGTAAGAATGCATGAAGATGAAAACAAATGCACAAAAGAATATACACCTGAATTTTCCAGAGTATAAAAAAATTTAGAAGTCATGTGAAAATGTGACTACAAATTTTATTGCTCCAGCAACTTAAATGTTGGTTTTTCTAAAACACAAATCAGGTTTTAATAATAAAAATGCCTGATATTGACATTTACATTATGTTTTGTAATTTTTAACATATTTTCACTTGTATCTCCTTTGATATGCATCATCATTTGAATATAGAATGGACACATTTTTAATACAAAATGCAGACATAATAGGATATAAATAAGTTAACAACAATAAAGAAATGTACTGTTTATTTCCACTTGCATGTCAGAGAGAAAGGGATATACATTCTATGTCAATCATTTCTATCATTTTAAGTGTGAATTTGAGTTATGTTTTCCATGTAAAGAACTTTGCCATCCATTGAAATTTGTGTTTCTCGTGAAGACATTAATATTTCTGAAAGTGGTGGGGAAATGTAGAAGGAGTGACTGTCTTTGCTACTGTTCCAGACTTGGTAAGTGAGAAATAGAAACTCTAAAATGTTAGATCTGGTATTTCCAGCTTCAGTGAAATTTGGAATACGTTTTCACTAATATAATAGGACCCTGAATGTTCTAAAGCTCTTCTTAATCTGGAGTCCATGAACATTTTTGTTTTTTAAAAGTATTTTGATAGCAGCATTTCAACATAATTGGTTTCCATGGCAATTCTTCATATTTTACTTGAATTTTAAAATGTTATTCAGAGGAGGGGTCTGTAGGTTTCACCAGACTGCCAAAGAGATCCACAACTCAGAAGAGGTTAAGAGCCTCTGTTCTAGAGACTATGGAACCACTCTGCTCTGTATTTCCAGTGTATTCAGTGAATATTAATGAAGTGCTCAATACTTGTGAGTTATGAAAAATGATGCCTTCTCTCAAGGAGTTTACAGTTTAGTTGAGGAAGACGCAATGCCGAACAGAGGGAGCATTGCTGTTCCAGCCTTGGGTCAGAAGAGCTAGTTTCAAATCAAGAATCCCATCTCTGCCCTTGAGTACATGACCTCAGAAATTTCTTTACCTTCTTTGAGTCTTTGTTTTCTCATCTGTAAGATGGGGATGATATTACTTGAACTATGTATTTGATAGGATTGGTTTATGATCATATCAGAGAATTCAGAAACAACTTTATAAACTAGAAAATGCTAAAGAAATGGCTATAGCTTTTTGTTGATGATGGTGATAATGTTAATAAATGTGACTTGTGTTGTAATTCAGAAAAGATGGAAGTTACTGAGGCCTGGAAATGTCAAGGAAAACATGTTGAAGGAGTGGAGACCTGAACAAGGTCTTCAGTGGAGAGGCTGTAGAGGAATAGATTGAGATAGAAAAGATAAAAGGACTCAGTACCACCAAGATAAATTCTGCTGGGATTTTATACCTGAGATGACTGTTAACAATGTACTTAGGGAGAATAGGAGCTCAGTTGAAACTTCGCGCTAGAGATGATTGAAGAGCTTAATTGAGTTTGTACAATGAATAACAGATCCTGTATGAAAAGGAAAGGTAAATTTTATGGGCATATGTATTCAGAAAAGGTGAAGGAATCCTACTAAAACCGTCAGTGTTGTGGAGTTCAATGTAATCTGTCTGACAGCCGCATTCTCCCTCTCTTTCAGGGACCAGGACAAGGTTGATATCCTCACAGACTACTGCTTTGTCACTACTAAGTTGACTTCAAGTCAGGACTTTCCCTTCTCCTCTTTTTTCCATTTCCTCCCTACTTCTCACTCCCCACACCCACTCTTTCCCCTCTCCCTCCCTTTTTCTATGCCCTTAACTGGCTCAGGGTAGAAAAGGATTTATTTTGTTATACTGGTCCTCAGCAAGGAGCTATACAAGTGAGCCAGGCCAGTAATTTCAACCAATTCATTCTTCTACTATGTTTCAAACACTTAATAAAAAGCTACAAGTGCCTACTATGCGTCAAGATGGGCAGCTATGGTGGTAAAGTGGATAGATTCCAGGCTGGAGTTCAGAAGACTCATCACCTTCATGAATTCAAATCTGGCCTCAGATACTTACCAGCTGCATGACCCCAGGCAAGTCACAACCGTATTTTCTTCAGTTCCTTATTTGTAAAAGCAGCTGGAGAAGAAAATTACAAACTCCAGTATCTTTACCATGAAAATTCCAAATAGGGTCACAGAGACAGATTCAACTGAACAGTAGCATTCTTCTAGATCATCAGTTCTCGAACATTTTTGAGGACTCCAAAGGGTTTTGTTCATGTAGCTGATGTCTGTTGATATTTACCATTTGAGAAATCAATTACTATGAAAATAGTTTTTACCTCAAAGACCCCTTGAGTCTCTCCACACCTTGAGAACCACTGCTCTAGGGGAAATGTAAGGGAGACCTGCATTCAAGCTTTTAAGGTTCTACCTGTTGGGACAGTTGTAGCAGCATTCATAGTATTAATTTGTAGTCTTACACCTCTCTTTCTCTCAGGAAAGTCTTTTAGCACCCCAAGCCAGAACTGGAAGGTTCTACCTTCAATTGTCTGCAACATAAAACAACCCCTTCAGAAATAGTCCTTGCTGAAGTTGCTGATTCTAAAAAAAGAAATCTGTCCTTTTCTAAAGCAATGGGAACAGAATGGTCTATAGTTCTTCACGTTTTTCTTTCATTCTTTTCGTTTTATTCTAGTCTTCTTGTACAGAATGACAATTTTGATCTGTCTATCTCATCAGAATTACCAGGCTTACAAATTGTCATAGGCAATTGCAGGGATGGTGGGGCAGGAAAGGGTAATAAAATAGTAAATATTGGATCTTCTCTCTCCCCTTCCCTTCATTGGCTAAATGAATAGAGGTTAGGAGAGGAGAAGAGAAAGTGGAAAGGGGAAAGATTACTCTGCCTACGCTTGAGTTCCATAATTCTGTGGTCTAATAACGTTCACTAATCACTGTTAGCCAGTCAACTTTGGTGGTTGAAGCTTTTGGCCGTATTGCATACTTGATAAGTTCTTTGAGAGCAGGGACTCTCTTTTGCCTTGTTTTTATCCCCAGTGCTTAGAACAGTGCCTGGCTATTGTAGGTGCTTAATAAAGGCTTATTTATTGATTATTGATTATGGATATCTCTATTGAAACTCCCTCTGGACATTTTTCTGCCTCTGCCACTGCACCTGCCCTGGGGAAGAGAGAATTTCCTCTCTGCTCAAGTTCCCATACTACAAGTTCTTATCCTCATCCAGTCTCAAGTTTTTCATGTTTCCTTCTTCTATCAGGACAAGAAGTGTGGCAGTGGTGAAGAACTATCATAATTATCATATAATGATAATAACAAATGGCCAACATTTGTATACCGCTTACTATGTCCTAAGCACTTTGATAAATGTTGCTTAGTTGATTAGTTGTATCTGACTTTTTGTGACCACATTTAGGGTTTTCTTGGCATAGATACTGGAGTGATTTGATATTTCTTTGTCTAGTTTATTTTATAGAAGAGGAAACTGAAGGAAAAAAGGTTAAGTTAAGGTAAAAACACTGGCCCAGGCTGACACAGTGTCTGGGACCTGATTCGGACTCAGATCCTCTTAACTACAGTGCTGGAGCTCTATTCACTGTGCTCCCTGGTTGCCAAATACTGCTGTGCTAAATACTTTGGAAGCATTATCTCATGAAATTCTCATAACAGCCTGGGAGGTGAGGGATGTTATTCTCCCTGTTTACAGGTGATGAAACTGAGTCAAACAGAGGCCAAGTTACTTGCCCTAGGTACACACTTAGGAAGTATTTGAGGTCATATATGAGCTCAGATCTTCCCGACTCTAGGCCTAGAACTTTATCCACTATGTCACCTCACTACCTCTAAGAACTACATGCTCTTAGAGGAGAGCACACTATTTTCCTAATCACCAGAAGAGGTATTCCCCCTTTTTGTACCCAAGAAAGGAGGCAGTATATGTATAAGGAGTTCAATAAGATATTGACCATTTCTAACTAACCCTCATTATACTAAATACTAAATTATACTAAAAGGGTATAGCATACCCATATGTATTTTAAACTATCTTAAAATAACATGAGAACCAGGGCCAGTGTACGAATGAAAGACAATACTCGGTTTAGCCCTGATAAATTTGTATTGCCTGAGCTGACCAATTCCCTAGCAACTTTTTGACATTTCACAAATGATGTCCGTGCTGACTTCCTGTGTCAGTTTGCTATGGAAAGCTAGATGGAATTTTATTCTTTTTATATTGCAAGTATCATGAATATATCTCCAATACAAGGTAAGTGAACATTAGAGAGATAATTTGATGTTTCAGATGCTATAGGTACAGTCTGGAAAAACAAAACAAAAGAAAATTCTTTTATTTTTTGTGTGCTCTGAGGCACACTGGTTGTTTCCTGGAGCTATTTAAGAAAATTAGTCTTGAGGTAGTATTGGTCATTTTTGGATAATGGAGTCTGGCTTCAGTGTAGGGAAGGAAGTAGTATGGAGGACTAAAGTGGAGTGTTTAGGATTTAGTAAGAGGGTGGAGAAGAGAGGAGTGGGGAAGAAAAAAGAGGAAAGGAATCTGTGGTTATGTACAGAAGTGAAGGAAATAGATGAAAATGAAAAAGAGGCCAAATCTAGAACTAGTGAGCTTAGCTGTGCACTGAGCCATCATCTGAAAAGTACTGTGTGCTGAAGGTAGGGCTAATGTGATGATCCTTGTACTAGCCCCACCCCTACCCAGCATTCATGTAAAAACCAGCCACACACAAAAGCAATGATAAGAAGTGATTGATGAGTTTTGGTCTTATATCACTTGAATTGTCTGAACTAGGCTATTTTCAGTAAAAGGTGCTGGTGTTGAGGAGGAGTTCAGGATGAGGTTAATTTCTGAAGGGCCTAAAAATCAGGCCTAAGGAATTTTGACTCGTGAAATAGGGAGTCAGTTAAAGTTTTGTGCAGGAGAATAGCATGATTGAATTAAGGATTAAGGGAAATTAATCTGGTAGGGTTTTTAAAGGATATATTTTTTTGAAGGGTAGTTACAATCTGGAGTTAGGAAAATCATTTGGGAGGCTATTATAGTAATATATAATAATACAGTAATTACAGTAAAATGAGATATTGAGGGAAATGTAAGTGAAGACAGGAATAAAAGACATAATTTTAGATAAAAATGACGATGCTTAAAAAGATAAGAGGAATAATAAACATGGTCAAATAGTGGTTGTGTTAATAGAGAAGGATTTTGGAATAGGCAAGTTATTCGGGGAAAAGGTATTGAATTTGGGTGAAGACATCAAATTTTATGTCATAGTGCAATATCCAAGTTGAAACATTCACCAGAAAACTGGAAATACTCATCTGTGTTCCCTATTTGTATGTCTTATGAATCAAGTCCTTGGATACATTGGTGTCTTATACAAGAGTCAACAAATCAGTAGATTGTACTTGTGATGGACTTATATTTAAAATCCCATTAACTTCAAAGTTATATTGATTATAAATTTATTAAAACTTCTTACATATTTATGCATATATCTTCTTCCCACTACTAGGCTGTACATAAGATTAATGGGTTTAGGAATCATATCTTACCCTGTAACTTCCCCTATCACAGAGCTCAGTGAAAAGCTGTCTTTACATAGATGAAGAGTTACCAAGGATGAGCAGGCATGGACAGCTTGTGATACCTCTACCTGGAGAGAATACTTACATTAATGAAATCAGATTTGTCAAAGAATTGAAAAAATAGCTAATAAAATAATCAATTCACTGCATATATAAACCAACAAACCTTGTTTCTCTGGGAAAGTGGAAATTATTTTAAGTAAATTAAAATAATAATTGATGACCTTATACATTTAAAACATAAGCACAATAAAATGCCTAAGGAGTTAAGGACAGACTCTTTATTTAAATAGGTTACACTGCCTTCACCTATTTGCCCCATATTTATAAAAATGTTCAAATATTGTACAGCCCATATTTGCTTTGGAGCATTCTGAACCCAACTTTCACTCCCGCTCCCATGAACTAATTGGATCATCCAGACTTGGCTATGTCTCCCCTTTGGTGTTCTAAAGGTCCCTTCAGAAATGATTCTCTAATGCCATCTTTTCAAGCCCCCATTGGTGTGGTTTCCCTCAAGATTATCAGTTGAGAATCAATTTAACTAGTTTAACGCAGCATTTAGAGAAACTATGATACAATAGGAACAGTTGGTGTAAAACATTTCCCCAAACATATGTGACATTGTCTCCCACAAGCGTAGACAGACTCCAAGGGAAAGTGGACTAAACATAAGAGAGCACATGTAGTAAAAAGTTAACTCACAACTTCTAGCTGCTAGAAGTTTTTTAATCCCATTTATGGAGTGCTCAAGAAGTTTGCCTTGGGTATGTTAAAATCTATTTGTGGGGCTTCTTGTGGAGTTGTGAGTCCAGTTGTACTTAGCACTTCCACCAGTTGAATATGGCTAGGACATTAGCATGCCATATTGCCTCTCTTAATAACTTAATAACAAAAACAATCTAATACTTAAAAAAATCAGAGCAACTGACTACTGCCATTAAGTTATTTACAAAGTAGGCTTATGTTATCTGTTGTTAAGAGAAGTCTAAATTTTTTATTTTTGCTTGATCGCTATAAAGTACTGAATAGATTGTGCATATATACATACGAATCTACATATTTAGCAAATGTTGCTCCTTTTCATAATTCAGACCTTTCAAGATCTGGTTTCAGATTTTTTATTTCTTTTCTGGGCTTCTAATCTGGAAATAGTTGAAAGCATTTCATCTTCTATTTTCTGTACTTATTACAATTTTCCCCATAAGAATGAGTTATAGATGTACAGATATAATGTTATTTTCATTTTTCTTCATCTTCCTCTGACAGAACAACATAATAAAAATGGAAAATAGCGGAGAATTAGTCTTTTCTACTGTTCTGAAGACTGTAGGATTATGATTGATTGCTTTTGGCTCTAGAGGTATGGTTAGAGACTGCTTTGCAATTATGTCAAAGCCTGTTTCAACTATAGTGAAAAACTGGCCTAAACAATCTAAGTTGAGGCTCTAATGTCATAGCTCCTCTGAAATTCACTAAATAATGTCTAATATTGCATTGTAATAATAGATATTTCATAAGAACTCTAGAGAATTTTATGAAATTGGAACTCAGTGCTGAAAGTCTAACTTTCCTAGTTTGAAATGTTTTTTTATTTAAGGAAATTTATTCCTTAGGGAAGAGTGAATGAAGGTGCCAAGTTATTGCACAAACTATTTATAGCTAGTATGGAAAACAGCAGTTTTATTAGATTAAATGCAGAAATAAAATGGAAATGAAACACAGACATAAACTTATAGATCAAATGAAATCATAGAAAATTTAATTACTACTTAATGAACTAGATTCTGTTATCCTCCTGGAAATAAATTGGGCAGTTTTTCGGAAATTAGACTTCAGAGGTACTGCTTCAGAGTAATCAAGAGTGGCTTTCATTGCATTCATACAACAAAGAAATTTCAAAGCTGGAGATCTATTGTTGCACTTTCAATCTCACTGACACACATTACTCCTATTTTTGTTTCACTGCTGATTGTGTCAGTAAGAACTCCAAACATAATTGTAGCTCCATGACTGACTGGCTCCATAATTTTGTTCCAAACCAAAGGGTTCTTCTTTATTTAACATGCCACTGACTTTGGAGAAAAAATGCTTTGAAAACAGTCTTCCCAAATGTCTCAGTAATAATACTTTTGCCTCACATGCACAACCTGTAATTACTCCACATTCGTTGGTCTTTCATATGTGCAACTTCTATGGAGAGGACTGCAGAATAGTCTTTCCATAGACTGAATGGGATTTCTGATCTCCTATAATGGTCCAAAGACAGTTATCATGTATTCTTCCTCAGAGCAGAGAAGAATTTGTATGCAAAGTTGTTTGGAAAAAAAAGCAGATTTTAGTCACGCTGTTCTCAAATTGAAGGCATACTTTACTCCCACCCTGACACTGTGCCCCCATATCTATTTGACTTAAGCAAAACCTACATATGGACTGTCACTGTGGTCTTCTTGCCAGGACATTACAATGAAGATGATGTTTTGAGGGAGACTGGGGATAATGATAACAAAAGTGTTGAAAACTAGAGCAGTAATGATAAAAATGAATAAAACATTTTTATTTAAATGGAAAGAAACAGTAAAACAAACAAAACTGGAGAGTCTTCACTGACATTTTTCTCCAAATTTCAATGGTTTCTTTTAGCTTCAATTTATTCACTTCTTTGGTTTGTTTTTAAGTTGCCTTTTATATTTCAGAAAAGACTGGCCTTTTAAATACATTCTTAGCTTGTTAAGTACCACATGACAGGTTGCTTTCTCCCTGATTCCTGTGTTGTTCCCTATCAAGAATGAGAGTAATCTAAAGAAAAATTCATTTTGAACTTCTCACTATACTACCTGGGTGTCTCTAATAGTCCTCGACAGGATCACAGTGTTAAAAAATAAATATTGTTTCCATAAAACACACACACACACACACACACACACACACACACACACACACACACACACACACACACACACACACACACACACACACACACACACACACACACACACACACCCCTTTGGTACTTCAGAAAGTTCAGTGCTTTTGTTTTTCTCCAATATAAGCCTGGATTGAGTCAAATAGCTGGCATATCTTTTGAGGGATTTCACCATTTCTTGGTTTCCTCCCTGTGGTTAACTGTGAGGAATAACTCTATTGACAGCTTTAAGCACTGTCAAATCACCAAAGAGTTTGCAGTGCCAACAATAGTGAAATATTCTCTATGGACTTGCCAATGTCTAATTTCATTATTTCTACTCTTTTTGGGGGACCCAAGGCAATGGATCAGAGTTTAAAATCAAATCTTCCACTTCTATCTCAGAGCGGTTTTATTCTCAGCAAGGCAGCTGGGTAAAGGGAAGGATAGCTGGGTTTGGGAGCACATTATCTTGATTTCAATTCCATCTCTTTTACTATTTTTAAAAATTGATTTATATATTTATCTGCATTAATGTAACAATTGGCCAGAGTTTCTGCTCCATTCCTGATGATTGGCATAATTTATATTCAGCTGAAGCAGAGAAAAACTTCACCTTATGTCTAGTTAGAGTGTTTTTCTGAGTATAAAAGTGAAGTCTATCTGAAATTCGCACAACTAGTACAAATGTCAGATGAAGCAAGTATTTGCAAATACTCTTTTCTTTGTCCTTTCAAAGAGTTCCATAGGCTGCCCCTGTGTATCTCTTTATCTATTTGTTTTTCTGTCTCTCTCTTTTCTTTTCTTCTTATTTTTCTTTTGTTGTTGTTAATCCAGGGCCTTTCCTTCCCCACCATGCTACTCTCTAATACTTGTTCTGGCTGCATTTTTCATATCCACTTTTAATTTTTGAGTTTTGAAATTCTTTTAGGTATTGATATATTCTATTTTGATACAACAAACATCCAAATACTTCCCCCTCACCACCAACCTCCCTCAAATGCATGAAGTACATTTTCATAAATCAGTTAAAGTGAACTCACCTCAAAGAGTAACTGTGACTGACATTGCAGATCACTTTCCATTTCTGTAGCTTACTAAGCATGCAGCACAAGGGAAGGATGTGTGCTTGACCTTATCCACTGTGTGTGATTTTCTGCCTATAAGTGCTGTCTTAAATTGTCTCCTTGGAGTCATTGTTCATATTTACTCTTCTTTTGGTTCTGTTTTCTTCATTGTATATCATTTCATATAAGTATTCCTCTCCCTGCTCATCCCCCACCACAGGTATTAATCCTTTTCTTCATTCCTTATGGTACAGTGACATTCCATTACATGCAAATGCCACAATTGCTTCAGCCACTCCACATCATAGTTTGCTTTCAGATTTTCAGACCTATTGAGTCATAATTCAATCACAGATTTTTGTTAATTCCCTGAAGATGATGTAGAGATGACTAATACAATACTCCATCTATTTCATCCAATTCTCATCAAATTGATTTGTGGAAAAAATTTTAAATTTTAACATAATTTAAATTTGGGGGAACATAGCCTAAGGCTTGCACTGAGGAAGAGTGGGGTTGCAATGGTTCATACGAGAGTTACTAGTTATGTGATCCTAGGTAAGTTGTTTAAACTTCTGTGTTTCTCTTATAATTCTCATCTACTAAGAGATGAATTGGGATTTGCATTGAGTGAAAGACACATTAGGAGCACCCTACATTGACAAAAAATACCTTCTTTGTATGTATAACTGAAAGAGTTTACTTTCTCTTACTCTTAACCTCTACCACATGGTTTTCTCCAAAACTCTGTTTAAATCAGTCATTTTATCTTTAAATTTCTGTAATATATGACAATTCCTGAAAGAGGTATGTCATAATCTCTTATGATTTTTGACTTATTATTTAAGGCATTTTGTGTTCAGTTCATTTTTCCTTTAGATATTTAGTTGGTGTACTATTAGGGAAACTGCATGTCTGCCTAAAACTGTCGTTCTCTATACAGATATATTTAGATATGAAACTTATAAACATATATGTATGACATATATGTGAATATATACTGACCAAATTTATGATTATCTGGTTTTTAAGGAGCTGATAATGAGACCCTCGCACTGACAATGCAGTTTGACATATTTTCTGAAACTTATAGTCTTGGAAAGTGGCCCGTATTTCATGGATGATTTAGATTTCTTTTAATGTGTGACCAAGAAGACCAAGATTAATACTGGGTATTTATTAGACGTAAATACAGTTGTGTGCTAATTCCAGCTAATTTACTATCTTAGAACAAATGTGTCAGATTTTAAAAAAATCTTCATTTCTCTTCCAGTCACTGGAGACTTTATCTCTGTGAATTAACAATTCTAAATGAATTGCTTTAATAGTAAAGGTGCTTAACCTAGGACCAACATACTCCAAAGGATCTATGGATAGATTTCAGGAGGTCTGTCAATGTGGAAGGGAAAGAGTACATTTTTCCATATAATTGGTCTCATTTGTAATACAATTTTCTCATTTAAAATGATTATTTTGAGAAAGGATCTAGACTTCACTATATTGTCAAAGGGGTCTATGATGCATGCCTGTACATGCACACATGTGAGTGCACATGCACACACACACACACACACACACACACACACACACAAAGGATAGAAAGGATAAAACTGCCACTTTGAAGGACAAGACATGCCTAGCCTGATGTAATCACCATTCCTATTAACCTCAGGAAGGGTAATCTCTGCCATTATGATTTTGACTGTATGTAGTGAGTGAGAATGGCACAGTGAAACAATTTAAATTACTGTTATGGTCCATTAAACTAAGAGCTATTGTACACCTAAATCAGTTTGGGTGCACAAACAAACATTCTTCATTAAGTATATTTTCATTCTTTTCTTCTTATGTAATAAAGTGGATGACAATCTTCAGAATTTAGTGGAGAAACTGTGTGCCATGTTAGGTATTTCTAAATTAATGCTAACAGGTTATTTTCAGTCAAATGCTCACTATTTTTAGCAAGTTCTATCCTCAGATAACCTCCTTGACTCAAGGACTCCTGATTACTTTTAAAGACAAAACAGAAGTGAAAAGTCTTCCTTGCAAGGATATTACATATACCTATATGCATGTATGTCTTCTACCTTGTTAAGACAGAAGGTTCTTGAGGTCAGGGACAATTTTAGTAATGTTTTTGTAATCCTTGTGCTGACTGATGTTAACTGGTACTTAGTATATGTTAGGGACTTATTGATTAAATCTCATAGCTTCTATGGTTAACTTGTAAAATGTGGGATAGGGAATTGTTGTTGACATTTTGTGAGCCCTTTTGAGGTGTTCTTGAAAAGGATACTGGAGCGGTTTGACATTTGTGAGTTGAGAAGTTTGGAAACCGTGGCAGTGATTCAGCAACCCAAAGCCTGCTCCATTCCTTTGTGTGTAGGCATGGCCCACACTGAGCTGCCCTCCACTCTAAACCTGGTGAGGTAGAGCCCTCCTGTTAGCCTTCTAGATTGCCTTGGGCTGAAAATTTGTTTCATTCTATCATTTTGTGGCTTCTGCCACTCTAGAATTTGTTCAGAGTCATTTTTACAGGTATTTTGAGGTGTTTTTCTGGAGAGTTCAGGCAAATTCCTGCTTCTCCTCCACCATCTTAGCTCTATTTCCCATGGCCACTCTATTAAAAATAAAATATGGACATTCAATTTATGTTTCCTTCTCAAAAAATAGTTATAGGCTGCAAAGAATAATGAGGCATCTGTGGACTTTCATTGACAAGGATATGGCAGTGTCTACATACCATCTCCACCTCAGAGAGCAAATATCTTTGTTTTTCAATGGGAGATTCAGACCTGCAAAATCACTGCCATAGAATGTGTTCTAAAGAACCTCTCCTTACCAATGCAAATTGCATTAGTTCTGCAACTGCAAAGTCGTATAGACTTGTCTTGGGACTCTGATTGACACATGATCACACAGTCAACTTGTTTCAGATAAAGGATCTGAAGTATTATCTTCTCAACTCCAAAGCTGCCTCTCTGATAATGCTTAGCTAAATAAATAAATAAATACGCTCTCTTTTCTTTGTGCTCAGCTTCAGAAAGTGTGTATTGGAATGATGAGGTCCAATAAGAGCTTTGAGACAAATTTCATAAGAGAATTGGGAAGGAGAGTGGATTTTGTCTTTATCCCATTCTAGTCCATTAGACAAGTACCAGAACTTCTAAATGTTAACAAATTGGAGTCACATTCACATTTTATTTTTATTTTATTTTTTTTAAATTTATTTAACTTTTAACATTCATTTTGACAAAATTTTGGGTTCCAAATTTTCTTCCCATTTGTCCCCTCCCCCCACCTCAAAACTCCAAGCATTCTAATTGCCCCCATCACCAATCTATGCTCTCTTCTATCATCCCTCCCTTCCCTTGTCCCCAACTTCCCTTTTGTCCTGTAGGGCCAGATAACTTTCTATACCCCTTTGCCTGTGTTTCTTATTTCCTAGTAGCAAGAACAGTACTCGACAGTTGTTCCTATAACTTTCAGTTCCAACTTCTCTTCATCCCTCCCTCCCCACCCATTCCCTTTGGAAGGCAAGCAATTCAATATAGGCCATATCTGTATAGTTTTGCAAATGACTTCCATAACAGTCGTGTTGTGTAAGACTAACTATATTTCCCTCCATTCTATCCTTCCCCCCATTGCTTCTATTCCCTCTTTTGATCCTGTCCCTCCCCAAGAGTGTTGACTTCAAATTGCTCCCTTCTCCCATTGCCCTCCCTTCCACCATCCCCCCCCCCCACCCTGCTTATCCCCTTCTCCCCCACTTTCCTGTATTATAAGATAGGTTTTCATACCAAAATGAGTGTGTATTTTATTCCTTCCTTTAGTGGAATGTGATGAGAGTAAACTTCACGTTTTTCTTTCACTTCCTCTCTTTTTCCCTCCACTAAAAAGTCTTTTTCTTGTGTCTTTTATGAGAGATAATTTGCCCCATTCCATTTCTCCCTTTCTCCTCCCAATATATTTCTCTTTCACTGCTTAATTTCATTTTTTAAAGATATGATCCCATCCTATTCAATTCACTCTGTGCTCTCTGTCTGTGTGTGTGTGCATGTGCGTGTGTGTGTGCGTGCGTGTGTGTGTGTAATCCCACCCAGTACCCAGATACTGAAAAGTTTCAAGAGTTACAAATATTGTCTTTCCATGTAGGAATGTAAACAGTTCAACTTTAGTAAGTCCCTTATGACTTCTCTTTGCTGTTTACCTTTTCATGCTTCTCTTCATTTTTGTGTTTGAAAGTCAAATTTTCTTTTCAGCTCTGGTCTTTTCATCAAGAATGTTTGAAAGTCCTCTATTTCATTGAAAGACCATTTTTTCTCCTGAAGTATTCTACTCAGTTTTGCTGGGTAGGTGATTCTTGGTTTTAGTCCTAGTTCCTTTGACTTCTGGAATATCCTATTCCACTCCCTTCGATCCCTTAATGTAGAAGCTGCTAGATCTTGTGTTATCCTGATTGTATTTCCACAATACTTGAATTGTTTCTTTCTAGCTGCTTGCAATATTTTCTCCTTGACCAGGGAACTCTGGAATTTGGCCACAATGTTCCTAGGAGTTTCTCTTTTTGGATCTCTTTCAGGCGGTGATCGGTGGATTCGTTGAATGCTTGTTTTTCCCTCTGGTTCTAGAATGTCAGAGCAATTTTCCTTGATAATTTCATGAAAGATGATGTCTAGGCTCTTTTTTTGATCATGGCTTTCATGTAGTCCCATAATTTTTAAATTGTCTCTCCTGGATCTATTCTCCAGGTCAGTTGTTTTTCCAATGAGATATTTTACATTATCTTCCATTTTGTCATTCTTTTGGTTTTGTTTTGTGATTTCTCGGTTTCTCATAAAGTCATTAGCCTCCATCTGTTCCATTCTAATTTTGAAAGAACTATTTTCTTCAGTGAGCTTTTGAACCTCCTTTTCCATTTGGCTAATTCTGCTTTTTACAGCATTCTTCTCATCATTGGCTTTTTGAACCTCTTTTGCCAATTGAGTTCGCCTTTTTTTCAAGGTGTTATTTTCTTCAGCATTTTTTTGGGTCTCCTTTAGCAAGGTGTTGACCTGCTTTTCATGCTTTTCTTGCATCTGTCTCATTTGTCTTCCCAGTTTTTCCTCCACCTCTGTAACTTGATTTTGAAAATCCTTTTTGAGTTCTTCCATGGCCTGAGCCCATTGAATATTAATTATGGATGCTTGGGATACAGAAGCCTTGAAGTTTATGCCTTTGCCTGATGGTAAGCATTGTTCTTCCTCATCAGAAAGGAAGGGAGGAGATATATGTTCACCAAGAAAGTAGCCTTCTATGGTCTTCTTTTTTTTTCCCTTTTCTGGGCATTTTCCCAGTAGGTTACTTGACTTCTTAGTATCCTCTCCACACCCACCTTGCCTCCAGATCCACCCAGCCTCCACCCAGCCAGTGCTTGGGGTCTGAGATTCAAATGCTGCTTCCCAGCCTCAGGGCTTTGGGCAGGGGCGGGGCTGCTATTCAGTGTGAGATTAAGTTCAGGTTCTCAGGTGGGGGCAGGGCAGCCACAAGGGGCTCAGTTCCCTCAGGGGGTTTATGCAGAGACTTTCAACAATGGATCTGAGCTCCTGCTTGCTCTGGGAACCCCGTCTGCTGCCACCTCCCCTGCAGCTTCCCTAGGGGGCCTGAGTTATGGGGGCACCCCACTCCCCTCTCCACGAACTGAAAAGCCCCTCTCAGTGACTTTTGCCACCTGTGGGTGGAGGGACCTGCTGGGCCTCTGGAGATTCTGTCCCTGAAACCTGCTTGGATCTGCTCCTCTTGGTGCCACGTGGCCAAGCCAGGGCTGGGCTCTGCTCCGGGTCCGGTGTGTGGGGGACCTTTTGGGTCAGTTTTTCAGGTCTCTGTGGAACGGAAATCTTTCCTGCTCCCTTGTTGTGTGGCTTCTGCTGCTTCCAAATTTGTTGGGAGTTCTTCTTTATAGGTATTTTATGGGCTGTGGGTTTGGAGCTAGAATATGTGTATCTTTGTACTCTGCCATCTTGGCTCCACATTCACATTTTAGATAAGTTTTTTAAATCTTGAGAGAAAGCAAATTCACATTAAAATTTCTAAAAAGAATTACTAGTACAATTGAAATTTCTCTTTTATTGTTGATGGAAATATGATTTTCTTTGGGACAACTAGGGTGCCAGCCCTAGATCCAGGAAGATGAGTCTTGTGAAGTTCAAATCTGGCCTCACACACTTACTAGCTGCATGACTTTGGGTAAGCTGAATATGAAAGGAGGATACCTAAAAAAGAAAATTAAGTGTTGAGAGCAATGTACTGGGAGAAAGAGAAAAGGAGAGGGAGAATGCTGTAAAGTGTCTCACATAAAAGAGGGAAGAAAGAGCTTTTACAATGGAGGGGAAGACTAGGGGAGGTGAGAGAGAATGAGTGAGCCTTACTTTAATTACCTTGGACTTGAAGTCAAGAGATCTAGCTTTAGGGCCTGAGTCTATGACTTAATAGAAATATGACAAGTTACTTAAATCTTTCCTTTTTCTTTCACCTATAAAAGAGGGATAATAATAATAGTTAGCAATATATTATACTTTAAGGTTACATTTCAAGATTTTCATAATGAATGGATAAAAAGATATTCTATTCCATTAAGACTTTTTAAAAAAAATTATTTTCATTGCTTCTTTGTGGCACTCACCATGTCAATATTTCTTTACTTAGCACACTATTTGGCACATGGCAGACATTTAATAAATGATTGTTGATTTGACTTATTGATGTTACTGTTCACAAACATAAGTAAAAAAAAGAGAAAAAACACTTAAACATGGCAAAAAAAGCAGAAGAAATGACAAGTTATTTAGCCTCATTTTAAAAAGATAATCCAGTAACAAGGCATCACGTCATCAAGAAGTTGGGCTAATAATAGCAGAACCCACAAACAGGCAGAGCAAAACAAATTTGCAGCCCAAGAAAACTTGGAAAGGTCTGCAGGAAAGATCTGTTGCCCCAGGGTGAGAGAGGAGTGCAGTTCAGCACAGGCAGTGTTGATGCAGATCTCAACCTCAGAAAAGGCAGACCTGGCATTGGGGAGACTGAATCACTCCCAGCACTGGTTGTTTGCAAATCATTTAGCCCATAGATGTCAAAGACAGTTTAGAAGGTCAGCTGGAAAGGTCTGTGTACCTGGGTGAGAGTGGAGTGCAGGTTCTGTCAGCACAGTCCATGCCTCAGAAAACCAGGAGCAGAACTTGGAAGTGACTGACTCAGCAGTGGCAG
Organism: Notamacropus eugenii; assembly: GCF_028372415.1. Taxonomy (NCBI): domain Eukaryota; kingdom Metazoa; phylum Chordata; class Mammalia; order Diprotodontia; family Macropodidae; genus Notamacropus; species Notamacropus eugenii. The sequence goes on along the minus strand of NC_092877.1, from coordinate 190,628,211 downwards.
TGGTAGTAGCAGTGGCAGTAGCTGCTTATGGAGATCTTAACCTACAGACAGTAAGGCATTTAACACCTGGTCAGAAGAAGATTACAGAGGTCACTTTGCTAATACTGAAGCAGGACTCTGTTGCTTTGTCTATACTCAGATTTGGGTCCTGGGGGGCGGGGCAGCAGTTGCAGGTTGAGAAGGAGCACTAGCATAGTAGAGACTGCAGCCACAGTGGAGGGGGGACCCACCTCAACGTTCCAGAGCAAAAAGGAATGCTTATGGTCTCTCACACACTAGAACACAGACAAGGAGAGTAATAAACACATCCCCTTAAATCATACCATCTTAGAACGACTGAAAAGTTACAAGTCCCTAGAAGTATCTTTGAAAACAGTTGCATGACCCCCCTGAAACTTAGAAGCAGAGTCCTACTTTAACAAAGACTTAAAAGTTATCTAATAAGCCAGAGAAAATGAGCAAACAATGGAAAAAAAACCTCTGACTATTGAAAGTTACTATAACGACAAGGAAGATCAAAATACACACTCAGAATACAAGAAAATCAAAGCTCCTATATCCAAAGTCTCCAAGAAAAATATGTATTAGTCTCAGGTTATGGAAGAGCTCAAAAAGGATTTTGAAAATCAAGTAAAAGAAGTGGAGGCAACATTGATAAGAGAAATGAGAGTGGTGCAAGAAAATCATGAAAAACAAGTCAACAGCTTGATAAAGGAGATACAAAAAATTACTGGAGAAAAATAACACCTTAAAAATAGACTAGGCTAACTGGTAAAAAGACATCCAAAAAGCCAACAAGGAGAAAAATAGTTTAAAAAGCACAATTGGTCAAATGAAAAAGGAGGTACAAAAACTCCCTGAAGAAAAGAATTCCTTGAAAACTAGAATGGAGCAAATGGAAGCTAACGATTTTATGAGAAATCAAGAAATGATAAAATAAAACAAAAAGAATGAAAAAATAAAAGATGATGTGAAATATCTCACTGGAAAAACAAGTGACTTGGAAAATAGATTAAGGAGAGTCAAATTTAAAATAATTGGACTACCCAAAAGTCTTGATAAAAAAAAAAAAAAAGCCTAGACAGCATCTTTCAAAAAATTATCAGAGAAAACTGCCCTGACATTCTAGAACCAGAAGGTAAAATAGCAATTGAAAGAATCCTCCTACTAGAAATCCCAAAATAGAAACTGCCAAGAATATTATCACTAAATTCCAGAGTTTCTAGGTCCAGAAGAAATTATTGCAAGCAGCCAGAAAGAAACAAATCAAGCATCATGGGGTCACAGTCAGGATAACAAAAGATTTAGTAGCTACTACATTAAGGGTTCAGAGGAGTTGTAATATGATATTCCAGAGGTCAAAGGACCTAGGGTTATGACCAAGAATCACCTACCCAGCAAAACTGAGTATAATCCTTCAAGGTAAAAAATGGAAATTCAACGAGATAGAGGACTTTCAACCATTCTTGATGAAAAGACGAGAGACTAATAGAAAATCTGACTTTCAAATACAAGTCTCAAGAGAAACACAAAAAGATAAAAAAGAGAAACCATAAAGTACTTAACAAGTTTAAACTATTTACATTACTACATGGGAAGATGATATTTGTAACTCATAAGACCTTTCACATTATTAGAGTAGTTAGAGAACGTATAGACAAAGGGCACAGGTATAAGCTGAATATGAAGGAATGATATCTAAAATATCAAATTAAGAGATGAGAGAGGAATGTACTGGGACAAAGAAATGGAGGAGGTAGAATGGAGCAGGTTATCTCAGATAAGAGGCAAGAAAAAGCTTTTTCAGTGTAGGGGAAGTTGGGGGAGGTGAGAGGGAGTGAGTGAACCTTACCCTCAACAGAACTGACTCAAGGTGGGAATAATATACACAGCCAATTAGGTATAGAAATCTATTTTGCTTACCATACTGGCAAGTAGAATGGAAAGGGGTAAGAGAAAGGGGAGGGAGTGGTGGGTGATGATAGAAGGGAGGGCAGATTTGGGGAGAGGTGGACAGTAGCAAAACACTTTTGAGGAAGGAAAGGGTGAAAAAAAGAGAATAGAATAAATGAGGGACAGCATTGGATGGAGGGAAATAGGAAGAGTAAGTATGAAAAAACTGAAGCAAGTTACTCTGAAAAAGACATCTAGTGAGTTGGGAAGTTTGAAAGAGTTTTCCAAGGAGGATTTCTAACAGGGAGACTTGAGTCAACATATCCTTAGCATCCCATAGTAATTGCTTCACTTTTACCCAGGAACCCTGTGGGTCTTCCCCTCCCAGTTAGATTTTGTTTTTTGATTAAAAGGGCCATCCCTTGAGTAACTACTTAAAGAAGCCCATTTATTGAATGGTATTTCTCACTCAAAGTAAGATTGTGATAAGACCTAAGTCTGAAAGGGCCAGGGCCTCACATTGCATCCTGGGCCATCTCCAGTCATCCTGATGAATATCTGACCCCTGGACCCAGATGGCTCAGGAGGAGAAAGTGAGGATGGTGACCTTGCACAGCCCTCTCTCACTCAAATCTAAGTCAACTACAATTCATGTCATCATCTTGATGTCATGGTCCTCTTTGAGAACAAAGGACAAACCTGTGTCTCAGTAGCAGCCCCTCTCCTCCCTTTCTCTCTCCTCCCCTCCTCTCCTTTCCTGTGCTCTCCTCTCCTTTCCTCTCATGTTCTACCCAGGGGAAGGTACACTTCCATGGCTAAACACTGACTTTTTTGGGGGGTTTACTGGCTGCATTTCTTGCTCAAATATCACACCTTAAACCCAATTCACTCTGGAGCTCATAGACTGGACAACAAGTCCCCACTCACTTAGCATAGAGTGAATATAATTACTTGATAGTTATTGTTTCTCTTTTACCCAGAAACCCAAAGGGTCTTCCCCTTCCAGTTTGATTTTCTTTTAATTAAAGGGATCATCCCTTGAGAAACTACTTAAAGAAGCCTATTCATGGAATGGGTGTATCTCACTCAAAGTGAGAAGGTGATAAGATCTTAGCCTAAGAGGGTCAGGGTCTCACATTACATCCTGGGCCATCTTCATTCATCCTGATGAATATCAGGCCATTGGACCCAGAAGGCTCAGGGGAAAAAGGTGAGGTTGGTGACCTTGCACTCAACCAAAGTCAACTGCAAGGCATGTCATCATGTTGATGTCACGGTTCTCTTGGAGAGTGAAGGACAAACACAACAACAACAAGTGAACTGATAAAATTTATAGCAGTAAAAGGTATTCCCCAACTAATAAATGACCAAAAGATATGAATATTTTTCAGATAAAGTAATCAAACCCATACATAGTCATATTAAAAAAAAAACACTCTCACTATTAATTGGAGAAATGTAAATAAAAACAATTCTGAGGCACTACTTCATACCAATTAGACCAGTTAATAGGACAGAAAAGGTAAATGAAAAATGTTGTAAAGGACCTGGGAAAAATGAGACTTGAATGTACTTTTGAGGGAGCTCTGAATTGATTCAACCATTCTGTAGAGCAACTTGGGACTATGCCCAAAAGACTACAAAGCCCTTTGACCTAGCTATATGTATATACTACTAGATCTGTATCCCAAAAGAGATAAAAAAAGGAAAAGGACCTATATGTACCAAAATATTTATAGCAGTTTTTTCTGAAGGTAAAGAATTAGAAGCTGCTCATCAATCAGAAAATAGCTGAGCAGATTGTGGCATGCCATTATGATGGGATACTATTTTATTGTAAGGCATGATTAGCAGGATGCTCTCAGAAAAATCTGAAACAACTTGCTTGAGCTGATGTAAAGTGAAATGTACTGCATGCAAAGTAACAGTAATATCATAAAGTGATCAGCCAAGAATGACTTACCTATTATCAGTAATACAGTGATCTAAAACAACTCTGAAGGACTTCTGATGAAAAATTCTATACATGCTCAGAAAAAGAACTGATGGTGTTGGCATACAGATTGCAGCATACTTTTTTTACTTTATCTTCCTCGATTTTTTTCTTGTCTATGTTTTCTTCCACAACATGACTATTATGAATACAGTTTTACATGACTACACATGTATAAGCTATATAGAATTGCTTGCTTTCTCAATGGGGGGAGTGGGGAGGAAAGAGGGGAAAGAATTTGGAACTCAAAGTTTTAAAAACAAATGTTCAAAATTGTTTTTACACGTAACTTGGGAAAGAATAAAATTCTAAAGAATAAAGAAAAAAATGCAATTGGTCAGATAAAAAAAATTCACTGAAGAAAACAGCTCCTTGAAAAGTAGAATTAGCCAAATAGACTTTCAAATACAAGAATCAAGAGAAACATGAAAAGGTAAACAGGAAAGAAAAACCACAAGGAACTTATTAAATTTGAATGGTCTACATTCCTACATGGAAAGATGATATTTGTAACTTATACATACATATATATATGTATATATATGTGTGTGTGTGTATACACATTTATACATATATGTGTATGTATGTGTATAGATGTGTGTGTATATATACACAGAGAGAGAAAGGGCACAGTGTAAGCTGAATATGAAAGGATTATATCTACAAAAGAAAACTCAATGTTGAGGGGAATGTACTAGGAGAAAGAGAAAGGAATAAGTAGAATGTAGTAAATCATCTCAAATAAAAGAAGCATGAAAAAGTTTTTGTAATGGAGGAGAAGGGGAAGGTAAAAGAGAATAAATGAACCTTCCTTAGAATTTGGTTTCAAGAGGGAATAAAATACATACTTAATTAGGTACAGAAGTTTATCTTACCCTACAGGAGAGCAGAGGGAAAGGGGATAAGAGAGTGGGGATAATAGAAGGGATAGCACATTGGGGGAAGGAGTAATCGGAAACAAAAACTTTGATAGACGGACAGCTCTAAGGATAGAATTGAATAAATGGAGGGCAGGACAGGATAGAGTGAAATATAGTTAGTCTTTCGCAATATCACTGTTATGGAGGTGTTTTGCATGACCACACATGTATAAGCTTTATCAAATGCTTCCCTTTTCAATGAAGGTGAATGGGAAAGGGGAAAAGGATAAAATGGGAATTTAAAGCTTTGAAAATGAATGTTAGAGGTTGTTTTTACATGCAAGTAAGAAATAGGGTATATAAGCAATGGTGCATAGAAATCTATCTTAAGAAAATAGGAAAATAGAAGGGAAAAGGATGGGGGGGGTGATAAAAGGGAGGGCAGATTAGAGGAAAAGGCAATCAGAATATATGCTGCCCTGGGGTGGGAGTAGGGGGTAGATGGGGAGAAAATTTGAAATTTTGTTCAAGTGAATGTTGAACATTGAAAATAAATAAATTTATATGAAAAAATGTTATTGATAATTTTAAATGGTTTACAACCCTATATGGGAACATGATACTTGTAACACAAGAATTGTATCTTTATTATGACAATTAGAAAAGGCATACATAGACAGAAGAAGTGGGTATAAGTTGACTTTGATATGATGATAAAAATTTAATTTAGAGGTAAAAAAGGATTTTATGGAGAAGAGGGGTGGCAGAAAATGTCAAATTACATCAAATGAAGAGGTTCAGAGACTGGATACAAACATTCCTTCCTTGCCCTCAATGCGCTAAATAGAGGAAGACAAATATAAAAGAGAACAGAAAAGTTGGAAGGGACAGAAGGTTTACCAATTGGATGAGGGGTTCCATAAAGCTGAGGAATCTTCCAATATAAGAAAGCCATAGTGATGAAGGAATGCTCTAGGATGAAAAAGCTCATAAGGCTTGGTGAAGAAGACCACACAGTTCAAAGTGCATTCAAGAGAGGATTGACTACTTTTTATCGTAATGCATTTACCATAAATGAAATATTAATTCGAACCACTAGGCAGAACAATTGTGCAAATGATCGATCTGTTCTAGGCCTTAGTTTCTTTAGCTGTAAAATGGAAATAGTATTCCAAACTTCTGAGATTTTTTTTGAAGACCAAATACATAATGTATATAAACTTATTTGAAAATGCAAAGTTCTATTTAATGATCAAACATTAGCCAAAGAAGACATGAACCGCTATGCCTTCTTTTTTTCGTCAGTTATCACTCCAGCTACTCCAGCTATCATAAGCAGTAGTTCTAACTTCTTTTATGTGTCTTGTGGAAATGTGAATTTTATGGAAGTATGTTATATTTGACCCAATAATTTCTATTTACCGTATAAGTCACATAAACAGAACCATAAGAGTATGGAGGTTTGGAAATGACTGTTTCCATTCCCAGAATTAGTTTTATTAGTCTTGGCAAAACAGACCTATTTTTTGACCCTACTAACGTAAAGCTCTTTCCCTAAAATATATGAAATTAGTTTATTTTCTCTGTTTTCCTCTTTTCTTCAATTTGACTTTAAAGAAGAAGAAAATGGTTTTTTTGTTATCTTTGGCTTTCCATTCCATCCTCAGCCTGTTCCGATTTTGAGCATTCTCAATACTGTTCTTATAGGATATACTGTGGTTTTGTATTAACCTGACCTTGTATTCTCCTTCTAACATGTCTTGTAAAACACAGATTGGTTGATGAGTCCTGATTGTACCCACGTCAATTTATTTATAAAACTTTTCTTTTAGTGGAAAGAACACCCTGAATTTGAAGTAAAAGGACCTGGTTTAAAATATCAGATCTATAATTTACTAGTTGTGCGACCCTGAGTTATTTGATCTTTCTCAGCCATCATTTCCTCATTTATTAAAGTAGGGGGTTGGACTAGATAACCTCTAGGTTTCTTCCAAGTCCATATCTGTGATATTATGACCCATCTCTTTGGAATTATTTTTTTTATAATTTCAGACTGTAATCTTGAAAATTTAACATCTCCCTAACATTTTGTCTTTAAATTTTTTGCCCACAGAATTTCTACTTATATAAAACCATGTTTCTTTTTAATAATAGCTACCATGTATGCAGGGTGTCCTAAAAGTGTTAGTGAAGTTTTAAGCTTGAAAAGCTTATTTTGGGCTTTAAAAGCTGCACTAAGACTTTTGGGACACTTTGCTTTAAACTTGTCTTTCCTCTTCTCTATTAGTTTCCCATCACTTTCACATCACCAGTGAGTGCCTTCTGAGTGGTTATAATACAGTACAATCCCTTGTTAATTTTTCCAGTTTTGAAGGATGAATTTATTATTAGACACTTCAAGGAATAGCAGAAAAAAACACCAGCAGACGTCTAAATAATTGAATTCCTACATTGCTAATGTTCAAATTCAATAAGTATTTATTAACCAGCATGTCTTAGGCACCGTGCTAGGCACTGGGGATAGAAAAATAAAACAGCAATAAAATGAAATAACTTTCACTTCTAACTCAATTCTAAGCTTTCTGCAGTCTTCCTTCTTACTTCATTATTCACCTGAAACAACTTTCTCTAAAGTCACTACTGATCTCCTAATGGCCAAATCTAATGGCCTTTTCTCAGTTCTCCTCTTTCTCATTTTCTCTGCAGCTTTTGACACTGTTGAATACTGTTTTCCCAGATATTCTGTCTCCTAGCTCTCCTACCTTTTTAATAACTCCTAGTCTTCTTTGCTGGTTTCTCATCTGGTCATGGAAATAAATATTATAATAACAATAACAACAATAATTAATAATAATGATAAATCTTGAATTTAAATAGATTTGCAAAGCACTTTACAACTTTTATCCTATTACCCCTACAACAAATTTGGGGAGCAAGTGCTATTTTTATCCCCATTTTACAGATGAAGAAACTGAGGCAGACTGCTTAAGTGACTATCCCAAATTTGCAAAACTAATCAATATCCAAGGTTACATTGGAAATCAGGTCCCTTAATTCAGATACTGTTCTTTAACCACAATACCACCTAGCTGGCTTGTTAACTATAGGTACCATGCAAGAATCTGTCCTGGGTCCCATTATTTTCTTATGCTATACTTTTTTTGTTTGATTTCATTAGCTCCCAAAGGTTCAGTTATACCTATGTACACGATCCTGCAATTTATATGTTATATACCTATAATCTCAATTATGAGCTTCTACTATTTCTTTGACATCTCAAACTTCCTACTTGTCTGATGGGCATCTCAAACAAACTCAATGTGTGGAAAATGGAACTCAGTATCTTTCTCTGCAAACACTCACTTCTCTTTTTCCTTATGATTGCCAAGAGCAAAACCATCCTCCCAATCATCCAGGCTTATGATCAATCTGTTGCTAAGTCTTGTCATTTATATCTTTATAACCTCTTGTATACTTTCCCTCTCTACAGTCACACAGCTACCACCACGGTGCACGCTTTCATCACCAAGTGCCTGAATTATTACAGGAGAGTTTTAGTCAATCTTCCTGACTCAAGACTCTTGCCACTCTGATTTATTCTTTGCTTAGTTGCAAAATTCATTATCCTAAGCTACAGCTCTGGTCATGTCACTCCCTCCCTATTCACTAAACTCCAGTTACTTTTTATTACCTCTAAATACAAATACAAAAACTTCCACTGTAGCTTTATTTCTGTTTTTACAACCTACATGCTTCCTATCTTTTCAGTCTTCTTACATTTTCTTACCTCCACTACCTCCCACAATCTAGATATACTTCACTGTCCTAATTGCTGTTTCTCACATATGATACTTCCTTTGCACTGACCATGTGTGGTATATTCTTCCTCAGCCATACCTAGTCCTTTTCCTCTCTTCCTTCAAGAATCAGCTAATTCTACTTCTACAGGAGGTCTTTCCCCATAATCCTCCCCCATGTCTAATGCCTTTTTTCTGAGATTTATTTCAATTTATTTGAATCAATCAATCAATTTGAAATTATTTCAATTTATACTGTGTATGTTTTATATGAACCATAGTTTCTGGTGTGTTAGTGTCTCCATTAGAATATGAACTCTGAGGTGGGGACTATGTTTTTGCCTCTTTTTTTGTATGTTCAGATTTTTCACAGTGCCTGACACATAGTAAAAGTGCTTAATAAATTCTTGTTGACTGAAACAATCTTTATCCTCAAAGGGTCTTTTGATGACTCAGTTGAGTCTTTTCAATATTCAATTGAACAAAAATAACATACAAAGAAAATTAAATACAAGACATCTTTGTAACAATAGAGCAGCTATTGGATTCAGAATTCCTTGTTTAATAAGGAGCCTCTAACTCTGGATTCAAACATGCAAAAGAGGTCAGTTGTGAAGTCCAGCTCTCTTTATAGCACTCTCTCTCTTCATAATGCCTCCAGAAGCTCTGAGGAGGTTGGGTTTGACTCATGACCACTATGTTCCCAAAAGAGAAGCATAGAAAGGTATTTAGTAATACAAAGTTAATCAGGACTATTTATTTCCTTTATACAAAAAAACCAAAAGACTCAAGAGGATTCACTGACAGATTTTTAATACAGTAGTAATTGATACCCATATATTCTTATATAACTTGGATACTCTCCTAGGAGATATCTACTTAATACTTCAAAAAAGAAATGAGACCTCCTGTGGATTGGATTTTTTGCTATATCTGTTTCTTGTTTTTAAAAAAATTCCCAATTAACAAACATCTAACCTTTCTCAATCACTTTTTCTTCCCCTGGAAAAGGAAAGAAAGAAAACAAAACACAATGCAAATATCTAGTCAAGCAAACAAAATACCCACATTGACTTTGTCCAAAAATGTCTTCCTCTAGATATCTAGACCATGGATAGTGTTCTAAATCCTTGGTCATCTGGAATCATGGTTGATCATTCCATTGATCAGTGCTTTCAAGTTTTTCTTTTTTCTTTTTTTTCATTTTTACAATGCTGGAGTTATAAATTGTTTTTCTGGTTCTTCTTACTGTACTCTGCATCAATTCCAATGAAGGTTCAAGTGACACCCACTCTTTCCATCCCTGCCTCATTTGTATAAACTTCTGCTTGTTACATCCAATTACGTGAGCTACATTTTGTCACCTCCTCACCTCTCTCCTTTTCTTCATTAGTATCTTTGCCCCATCTCTTGATTTCCTTTACCAGTCCCCAGTTATTACTGTTTTAATAAACCTTTTCTATATAAGATATTTCTGAGCCCCAATGTCTACAAAGGGTATAGAGGTCTTAACAAGATGAGATTTAAATGTTCCCTGTAATCCAACATAGGTGGGGCCTGGGACATTATCATTATTCAGAGTCTTCCAAAGATTGAACTGGTTTGTGTGAACTCAGATCTGAGATTCAAACATAATCCATGGGCAGAATGTGGGAACTTCAAACAAGGGGTTGTTCCTAGTAATGTGGGCTCTTTCTGGGAGGGAGGCAATCAGGGTTACATAAGTGTCTGAGGTTGAATTTGAACTCATGTGTTTTTGACTGGAAGCCTAGTGCTCTATACACTGAGTTGCCCTAGTTGCCCCTGTTCATAGTATTTTGAGAAACCTGGGGAGGCAAAAATCACTGCAGACTGCATTGAGTGGAGAGAATAGGAATCAAACAAGATTTTATGGTACCTCAGTTAGACAATCTCCTATATTCACTAACAGGTCTTAGTGGGTAGGATGGAAGTAGAGATTGGACCTGTGAATTTATTGTCATTGTGAACTCAGAAGGGGGGTGTCAATAGGAAAATTACCTCTATAAGTATAGATCACCATCTTCTCTGCAAGTTATAGTATTAGATGAGAGTTGCCTAGCACTCACATGCTAAATGACCTGCCCAAGGTCACACATCCAATATGTGTCCCAGGTATCCCTGGCATTGAAGAGGACCCTGTAGATCATGCTACCTGTTAGTGATATATCATAATATAATTTGTTAACAAACTGCTTAGTGCTGATTCAGTCCCAGTAAGTGCCTACTATTTATGGTCCTAAAGGCACCTTGAAGAAAACACTTCACAAATTGCTTTTCTCGATTTCTCTGAGCTCCACTTCTCATCTTTTCTCTGTGGTTACAAGCAGAATGTTGAGTATAAAGGTTTGGTTAGGATTGTTAGAATATGGCTTTAGGAGACATCATATACATACCTACATACATACACATATGCACACATATACATACACATATATATTCCTGTCCTTTACACCTACAAACTCAAAAAGTATAAAAATTAACTTTATATAAGATATAAGCCTTTTAAAGCAAAACCTTTGTGGGGGGGCTTTTAATGAAATTCTAGCCTTAATTTTAATTATATTTTTACTGCTATAATGGTATAATGGCTTCTTTGCTCTGAGATGTACTTTTAAAGAAATTATCTCTGCTTTACTACAGATGTCTTCATTTTATGGTTCAGTGCCTTGCTCAAGTCCAAGTTCCTCTGAATTATGATGAAAACTTTCCAAGCAAATGTCTTTCTATTCTTAGTAGACATTACTGGTGCCTTTTGTGGGTAGTAAAATGGTCTGTTAAAAAGAGGTTGTTTCTAAGCAAATTACTCTCAGCATCTACTCCTGTTTTAAGCTCTATTTCCATAATGTATTAAGCTTTCTTGAAGGTCCCCCTTCCCGGCATAGAGTAAGGTGATGGTGACAATAAGAATTATAATAACAATAAGAAGTCTCGTTGCATAGTTTATTATTCAGTGAATAGGCAGAAGCTCAGAAATATAACCTTGGTGATAAACTATACACAAATATACACATATATATGCTTGAATTCATCAATAATTGCAGAATTTAATAATTTCTCCCCCTATTTAGCCTTTAAGTAATTGCTATTCATTGCCTACAATTAATGTTGCTTTTTTATTATTTGAGGGGTTTAAGAAGTGTTTTTAAAAGAATTCAATTTCAAGTTTAGAATTAGCACCATCTTTTCTATAAAAATAAGTCAGATAAGAAGTGAAAAGTTCCCACAATTTCATCAGTGGTAGAGATCCTTGAAATAATGCCTAAAGCAAGGTATATTTTGAGAAAAGAATTTCTCTCTGAATGGAATGGCAGAAATTTCACATCTAAACTAATGCTATAAGACTGAAAGAGAATCTAGTGTGTGGACCCTTAGCATATCCAGTGAACTTTAAAATTCACTCATTTTCTCTATTTCAGAATTTTAAAATATTTTGTATCTCTAGACATCCCCAAAATTGCTTTTCTGTTTCTAGGTTTGGAATTTTTTCTCTCTTTATGTTCCTCGTCCTTATCAATGTGTCCTCATCCCTTCCGTGAAGTGCAGTGGTAAAAAGTGCTAAGTTTGTAATCAGAAGACATAGATTCAAATCTGAACTCACCCACTGACTTGCTTTTTGACCTTGGACAAGTCACTTGCCATCTCTAAATCTCAGTTGCTATGTCTGTAAAATGAGGGAGTTGAACTAAACTAGGCTGGGTGACCTCTAATGCCCTTTACAGTACTCTATGGTCCCATGGCCCTCTGATTTTATTTCTGCATAATCTAATGACGACTGAATAGCAATTGTAGCAGTGGTTGGCCCCACAGGAGGATGACCAGGGTACTCTCCTGGATTCTAAAATAGTGATAAATTTTGTGTATGTGGCCTTTTATCTCTAAAAGAACCAGTTGAGTGAAGGGGGATATAGAATCAAAAGATGTCATGACAAAAACTTCCAATTAATCTGCTTTGTTTTTTGTATATTGAAATAAGCTCAAATTTAAAAAAAAATTAAACAAGAAAAAAGCAAATGATCATCAAATTTCTTAAAAAGGAAAATTAATTTAGTGAATAAATATGTATTCACTAAGTAATAACTTAATATATATTTGTAGAAGTGAAAAAAAAATTAATTGACCATATCCTTAGGCCACCCTAGAATTCCTCACTATAAGACTGATGAAAAAAAGAAAAATAAATTAAAAGAAAAAGATGTCTACTGAAATTTCACTCAGTTTGATTTCTGTTAAAGTACCACCGTTTCCCTACCCCCATTATTAAAACATAACATATTTGTGCTAACACCTGCCTCGTTTCAATTAATTTAGAGATTTTCGGTAGACTTTCTCAAGTTCTTTCTCTGAATTTTTTTGTTGGGGTGATTAGCTGTGCCCATTTTGAAAAGTTCTTATTCTTTTGCAGTACCAGCATAGAGCTATTCTAAATCACTGAAGTTCTTTTATGGTGGTCATGTGCTCCTCTTCTGTACAATTCCTCTTCTTTAGTTCAATATTTTATTTTTATTTTGTTGTTTGTTTTGCATGGACAGTTAGGTGTTGTGGTGCATAGCGTGCTAGCCCTGGAGTCAGGAAAGTTCATTTTGCTGAGCTCAAATCTGACCTTAAACAACTACCAGTTGTGTGACCCTGGCTAAGTCACTTAATGACTGTTTACCCCGGTTTCCTCATCTGCAAAGTTATCAGGAGAAAGAAATGTCAAAGCACTATAGTATCTTTGCCAAGAAACCCAAATAGGGTCATGAAGAGTCAGACATGACTGAAATGATTACACAACAAAAGCTCCTTCTCTACAAATCCTCTTCTTTAGCACAATGTGAGGCTGTCTTGGGGATTGATTGAATTCCATACTGTGGGAAACAAAAGAAGGAGTTTTGTTTCCACAGGGTTAAAACTTCTCCCAGCCTTGAGTGGTACTTGTTAATCAGAGTTATGATCTAGCATGGTCAGGCAGAAAAGGTCAGAAACTTGAAAGAGACAGCAAAGAGTTAAGTGTCCACAAAAGTTGTTAGCTCTTAAGTTTGCTGAATAAGTCAGATAAGAAAGTTGGCAAACTGCAGGTGGCCCTGCTTAGTGGTTTTCAGAAAAACCCAAGAAGATAAGAATGCTCTTGCCTCTGTATTCAGCACTTGCTCCTCCTGAAGAGGGGTGCCAGGGCATTCAATTCCTCCGAATTCTACTGTAATAAATTTTCCTTGACACCTTTTAGTGTCAAGCATGTTTCTAATAATAGTATGAAAAGAATTTGGAGCTTCACTAGTAACTTCTAGCTACTCCATGCATAAAGAGATGACCACTTTGTGATGGTGGAGAAAACCTTAGATGGCACCCTTGGCTACTCTCCTCTCTAATATCACTGTGTGTGGAGAAGTTGGAGTTGGGGATATAATGTTCCTATTAATGGAGGTTAGGAGGAAGTATCAGTTAAATATGAGAAATGGTTTTCCAGGACCTATGGCAAATAGTTCTCCCATGTGAGATGGGGGATGGAGTCACTTCTATTTAACCTTGTTCATATGATAGCTTAAGGACATGGCAACTGAAGCCCCTGTGTAAGCTTAGCTGAGCCTAAGACTGGATCTCAAAATCTGGTCTTCCTCTTGCTTGTATTTTTTTCCTGAGTTTTGGTTACTGAGTAGTGATGTTGGATATTTCCAAAGAGGTCAGGCACTCCTGGTTTCTCAAGCAGTAGGTATTACATTTTGGGAGGTGCCTCTAGCACCTACTGATTCTTAGAGTAGATGACCACTGATAAAAGATGAGACCAAATCTTGGTCTGACCAGACACAGAATTGGTAAGAATTGTTTGGACACAGAGCTAAAATGAAGATTTAATGTCTCCTCAGAATTCTCAAAATGATTTATATGTTTCAAGTATAAAACACTCAGGAAAGTAGAGCAGCAGTTATAAGATATTATTGATCCTTGCTTAAGGCTTTTTTAATGTATATTTGTGAGTCACTTGTATTGTTTGTGTATAGGAAGTAAATAGATAGCTATTACTTGACTTATACTGTGCATTGAACACTTTTCCATTCTCTCCTTTGGGGACACTATTCTTGGAGAGGAGCCAAATCTTAAACTTGAAGTAATTCTTGCTAGGGGTTTTGTGATGGGGGCACATACAGACAAAGAATTTGAGAGAAACTGGTTCTTCTTTTTAGTATCCAATCTCCCCCAGAACTAAATCTGGTCCATACTTCATTAGGTCCAGACGTGAAGAAGGCCCTGTAGTGAAAAGGTAAGCCACCCTTTCCCAACCTCAACATCAGTTATCACTGTTACACTTGACAAATACCACTGCATTTGTATCCTGGAATACTACTGATGTTACTAAAATATACCAGTATTTTCTCTTCAAAGTGTATTCTGTTTATTTTTGTTTTACTTCCTTCTGAAAATTGCTTTTCTTCATACTAGAATGGTGAGAACAACTCCCTTCTCAATAGCACTGATGGGAGTAATTTTGTTAGCTCTCTAAGGTATAGATTTAACTCCTCTACTTTCCCTTAGTAATGTTTATTAATTGACCCAATTCATCACACAAACCAAAGTAACTCATTTTCTTACACAATTGAAATATATGCCAATGCATATTTTAATCTCAACTATTTTCTATCTCCTAGAAACTTTACAGATATGTCTTCCTATAATGTATTAACCTTTAAAAACAACTTATTTATGTCTTTGCCAGAAAAGTCAACATAAACAAAAGCTGTCATAACATCTAAAATTTAATTCAATTTACAAAATTTTGAATCACATCACAAGCAAAAAAATCAGTTTCTTTTTTCACCCACATTAAGAAAAGATGCTTTATAGAAAAGCTTTCAAGGTAAGTTTGCTTGAGCTTTGATAATTCTATCTAAAAATTTTGTTATTTAAAAAAATCAAGCATCCAGATAAACTGATAACTAGTAAAAGGTCTACTAGAGAAATGAGATAAAAGATTTATAAAATTTTCATATCTGGAACACTTAAACATTCATTTCTAATGGACACACTGAGAGATAGTATGATGGAGTAGATAGAGATCTAGCTGCAAACTCTAAAAGACCAAGATTCATGTTTGGCCTTTGCTACATATTAGCTGTATGACTCTAGGCAAATTATTTAAAGAACATAGTTGCTCACATTGGTGGAGTGGGTTTACTCACTTGGGAGTTCTCAATACCAATGAAATCAATACTCTAGTCATGAAGTCATAGCCATATTTCACCAAGTAAAATTTAACAAGCCAACCAGACTGAACTACTCTTTACCTGTGGATGACTGGAGCCCAACAGAGCAGACTAGAGATAGGAGAGTCAGGGACCCAACAGAGGCTTAATTTCAAAGGAAATGAAATGACTTGCAAGCAAGGAGGGGACCGAGACAGGTGTGCCAAGGTCCTACCTCTAGTGGGGGAACCCAAGGTAGTGTGGGGAGATCTCAACACATTATACCAGCGACTATGCAGTGAGCTGTAGCACTGACAATGAGGGGTAACAGCAACCAGAAGACAAGTTTGATTCATAGCAGGGCTTCATGACCAGAACATGGGTCCTGCAGGTGCTTATCCAAGCTTGGAGAACACCTGGTGCTGGTCAAAACAATGCAATAATTATGTGATTTTGTCAGCAAGTGAGATCATCCAGAGAGTAAGTGTAAAGGATTCGACATAATGAGCTCAAGGCACAGCTTGCTTGTTGGGCCTTAGCTCTGGAAAACAGGGTGTCTCTTAATCTTGACAAACATAATGGATCAAAATAACCAAACAGATTTCTCTTAGCATCTCCTGCCAATTTTTTCACATAAGATGTTCAGGATAAATAAATTTCATCATTGTGTTTAATGTTCTTCTGTACCTTCAAAAGAAATATCAGAGTTTCCACTGGCAGCTATGCCACACTTCTTTAATTAAAGGAGATTATTTTCCAAATCTACAAATTGAAAACAAATCTGTTGAAAGATTGTGTTAAAAATAGGTAAAATGAATTCCTTTTACAGGTCCCAAATGAACTCTTAAAAATAATTTTAATCAAGTGGAATTTCATTAAACCTAATATATGTCAAAATGAGCCTTATAAATACATGCACAACTAATTTTCTGCTAAAATTTCAATAAGTGACAGGGCTCACCAAAAGATGACTTGGGAAGAGAACTTTGCACCAGAAGGTAGTAGCCTTCTTCATATTTCATCACTTACTAGTTGGTGGCCTTGGCCTAGCTTAATCTCTGAGCCTCAGTTGCCTAATTAGCAAAATGAAGATTATGGTACCTATTTGCCTGAAGGAAGGAGGTTAAAACAGACAATTTCTTGGTCTCCTTTCCAATTCTAAGAGCAGTGATTCAACAAACTAATGTATTTCCTCATCCATGCATCTATGTATCTTTTTTTTTATATTTTCAAGTGAGAACAAAATCCATAGAGCTATCGAAATCTGTTGTTATATGCCTTAGTTTCTAATAAGTGGTTCACAGAACCTTGATATTACAAAAACAATAATGACAGCAAACATTTACATAGTTAATTAAGGTTTACAAAGTTTATCATATGATCCTTACAATAAGCCTTTGAGACTGGGGCTTTCATTGTTTCCAGTTTAAGACTGAGGGAGGTGAGTGATTTGTCCAGGATCACACATCTAATCAATGACTGAAGCTAGATTTGAATTCAGATCTCTGCCACTTAGAGCTGTAATGAATGTTAGAGTTCATCAAGTCCAAGTTCCTCACTTTATGAATGAAGATACTACAGCCCAGAGACATTACATGATTTGTACATAGTCACATAGATATTAAGTGGCAGAGTTGGGACTCGAACTCAGGCTTTGGAACTCCAAGGTTCGGCACTTTTAATGGTGCAACACTAGGCTCTAGAATGATCAATCAATCAACAAACAAGTGCCTTCTATAGAGTCAAAAATGAAATAGTGCCTACCCTCAAATAGCTTACATTATTCTGGGTGTTGTGAGAATGACATGTATACATAAAAGTACAGATATATACAAAACAAATACGGTATTATTTATGGAGGCATTTTTAGCTGGAAGGAAGTAAGAAAAGGTTTCATTTGGGAGATGTAATTTCAGCTGATGTTTAAAGAGATCTAGGGTTTCTAAGATGGAGAGGTGAAGAAGAAGTGAATTGTGAGTCTGGATAGGGTATGTGCACTGGCATGGAGGTGGGAAATGAAATGTATATGTCTCAAGAGCTCTGGGATGTAGAGGATAGAATTTTACACATGTTGGGCTTCTCATGGATGTATAATAACACAAACTCCCTTTTAGGATTTGATAGAGTATCAGTTTAATGATAGAATAACTTTTCATTTTTATTATTATTCTTAATTTATGGTGTAAAACAAGCATTGCTATAACATGGTATAATTTAAAAAGATGACTGCACATGAACTTGCAAATCTATTATGTACAACTTGCTATTGCTTTTAAATGTATAATGAAGTTATCAGGTAAATTTCTTGTTTCCCCTTCCCTCCCACTCTCACCCTAGAGATGGCTACTATTAGAAACAAATATGTGTGTATGTAAAATTGTTCTATACTTATTTCTATTTTTCAGTTCTTTCTCTGGATGCATCTTCCTTCATATGTACTTTGTAATTAATTTGGGTATTTGTAATAGTCAAAATGACTTACTTGTTCAAAGCTGTTATTAAAACTATGTTGCTGTTACTGTATACAATGTTCTCTCAGTGCTCATTTCACTCTTCATTATTTAATGCAAGTCTATCCTTGTTTTCTTCAAAACAATCAATAACAATTCACACATTCTTTTTCTCCTGTGGATTCCAGGGACCTCCTTCCCAGTCTCTGCTAAAAGGGAAACACTTCTCTCTTCAAAGGAAAAATCTCTCCTTTCTCTCTAGCTCATCATAAATTGAAAGTGACATATTAGCTAGATACAGTAGTTTTTATATTTAATGAATAAGATAGCACAGGAATTAAAATGGTTACAGTCAGAGAGCAAAAGTTTAGATACTGGACATATTTGAATAGCTTCAGAGGACTGACAATTTGTCTCTGCCCTTTCCCTTCATGAGGCAGAAGTGAAGCAAGAAAAAAAAATGGTCTGGTAGGCATTATAACCAACATGTCCTTTGGAGTGTCTTGGGTTCATGCTGTAGATCCTAGTCTCCACTGTTCATGTAGCAATCTGAAAAGAAGGAGGGGAGAGAAAGGGACAGGACACTTAGGGATAGGAATGTATTACTCCTGCACTAATCCAACTCCACTCTTTTTGGATAGATAAAATACATTCTCTACATCAAGGTTCAAAACAATGAGTCCTGTGAATTTTCAGTAAAATATCTTTTAGGCTTCCATATCCCTTCCTCCCACAGCAATAGTCTCTAAACAACAAGTCCCATTTTCAGGGAGGAGCAAGTGGTGTAGTTTGATTGAAATATAAAAACAGAAGAAAATGTGAGATATGTATGCTGCATTTCTCTTTCTCTAAATTGTGGTACCAACGGACATTTGGGAGAAGATTGTGGAAAAGGTTTAGTATGTATCCAGAAATATTCCAAGCTTTCTAATAGTAATAAGTTATTGCTTCTTTTACAGTTATTGCTTGCATATGGTACCATGACTTTGTTACAAGTAAATAGGAAAACTGAATGTTTAAAACATGATTGTTGAATTAAAACAAATATTATTTGATATGCATATCCTTGTTTTAATTCTACTTCTTTTCCCAGTCAGAATTACTTTCTCTCCATATTTATTTTCTCTATATCTATCATTTTATGACATAAGTAAGAAATAGCATGGAAGGCTAGAGTATTAGTTAGCCTTGGAATTGGGATAAACAGTGTTCAAGCACCAGCTCAAGCACCACACCCTGGCTGTGCTACTCTGACCTTGGGCAAGGTACTTAATCATTTAATGACCTGAGTAATACTATAAGACTTTCAGTTATAGAAGAGTGGTTGATTTACATTGACAGAGGGATTTTCCTTATCATAAGTTCCCCAAGACAATGAAATCACAAGTCTCAACTTGTGATAATGTGATAACTGTGATAATGACACAATTACACCTTTTTATATTCATATGCCATAATTTGTTCAGCCATTCCCTAATAGTTGGACATAGGTGCTATTTATAATCTTTTTGCTATTGTGCATATTTTTGTAGTGTTAGGTCTGAACATCACTCCATTGTAAATAATTCTTAATGGGTTCCTATGACTAAATGATTCATTATCAAGTGTACCATGTGTACTGGTGATGAGTTTGCTTGTACTTAGCTTTCTTGGTCCTCAAAAATCACACCTGGTCAGTTGCAGAGACCATATTGGAATTCTTTTCTGCAGGGCACAAACATAAAAAATAATCACATACTATAGTGAAAGCCCTTTAAAGCTTAAATTCCTAGGGTTCACAGAATGCTTTTATCTGATACTGAATGTAGTATATAAGAATAAGCTAATATTAAAATACAAATAGAGAGACTGAGCAAAAATGGCAGAGTAGAGGACTTGCCTGAGCTCTCCCCAAAACCCCTTCAAATATCTTTAAATAATGACTCTAAAGAAATTATAAGGCAATAGGGAAGATACAAAGATGGAGTGAAACAATTTTCCAATACAATGCAAGTTAGAATGTTGGCAGGAAAGATCTATTACACCAGGGTGAGAGAGGAATGTGGTCTAGTGCAGTCCCTGCCAGCACAGTCCTGGCTCCAGAAAATCAGGAGCAGCCCCACACATGGTAAAGGCATCAAACAACTGATCAGAGGAGATTACAGGGGTCTTTCTACTGGCACTGAGGCAGGACTCTATTGTTTTGTACACTCTCAAATCTGGATTGCAATCCTGGGTGACAGTTCAAGGGTAAGGAGGAGCACTACGATTCCAAAGTTTTTGACTGCAATAGAGTGGGAATCTGCCTTATATTTCCAGTGCAGAAAGAATACATGTGGTCACTCACAGACCACAGCACCAGCAAAGAGAGCAGTAAATGCCTCTCCTTGGATTATATTACCTTGGAAGAACTGAAAACTTACAGATGCCTGGAAGTATCTCTGAAAACAGCTGCATAAAACCCTTAAAGCTTCCACCCTGGAAGCAGAGTTCTACTTTAGCAAAGAATTAAAAATCAGGTAAAAAACTGGGAAAATGAGCAAACAACAGAAAAAATTCTGATCATAGAAAGTTACTACAATAAGGAACTTCAAAATACATACTCAGAGGAAGATAGCAAAGTCAAAGATTCTATATCCAAAGCCTCCAATAAAAATATGAAGTGGTCTTAGTCCATGACTCAAAAAAGATTTTGAAAATCAATTAAGAGAGGTATAGGAAAAGTTGGGAAGAGAAATGAGAGTGATGCAAGAAAACCATGAAAAAAGAAACAACAGCTTGATAAAAGAGAAACAAAAAAAATGCTAAGAAAAATAACACCTTGAAAATCAGACTAGGCCAAATGGTAAAAAACGTACAAAAAACCAATGAGGAGAAAAATGCCTTAAAAAGCAGAACTGGCCAAATGGAAAAGGAGCCACAAAAGTTCAAAGAAGGAAAAAATTCCTCAAAAAGTAGAATGTACCAAATGGAAGAAGAGGTACAAAGGCTCATTGAAGAAAATAATTCCTAAAACACATGAATTGAGCACAGCAGAGTCAAAACTCCTATACCAATCGTCTCCAAGAGGAATATGAATTGGTTGCAGGCTATGGAGGAACTCAAAAATGATTTTGAAAATCAAATAAGAGAAGCAGAAGAAAAAATAGGAAGAGAAATGAGAGTGATGTAAGAAAAATCATGAAAATTGAGTCAACAGCTAACTAAAAGAGACCCAAAAAATACTGAATAAAATAACATCTTAAAAATAGACTAACCCAAATGGCAAAAGAAGTACAAAAAAACAATGAGGAAAAGAATACCTTAAAAAGCAAAATTATTCAAGTGGAAAAGGAAGTCCAAAAGCTCATTGAAGAAAATAATTCCTTCAAAACTAGAATGGAGCAAATGGAAGCTAGTGAATTCGTGAGAAATCAAGAAATAAAACAGAACCAAAAGAATGAAAAAAAATAGAATAAAATGTGAAATATCTCATTGGAAAAACTGCTGACCTGGAAAATAGATCCAGGAGAGATAATTTAAAAAATTATGGGACTACCTGAAAGTCATGATCATAGAAAAGATTAGACATAGTCTTTCAAGAAATTATCAAGGAAAACTGCCCTGATATTCTAGAATAAGAGATTAAAATTGAAAAAAATCACCAATTGTCTCTGGAAAGAGACACTAAAAGGAAAAGTCCTAGGAATATTGGAGCCAAATTCCACAGTTCCCAGGTCTAGGAGAAAATATTGCAAGCAGCCAGAAAGAAATAATTCAAGTATTGTAGAGATATAATGAGGATGACACAAGATCAAGCAGCTTCTACATTAAGGGACTGAAGGATTCGGAATAAGATATTCCAGAGGTCAGAGGAGCTAGGATTAAAACTAAGAATCATCTACCCAGCAAAAATGAGTATGAAATACTTCAGGGGAAAAACTGGTCATTCAATGAAATAGAGGACATTCAAGAATTCTTGATGAAAAGACCAGAGGTGAATAGAAAATTTGACTTTCAAATACAAGAATCAAGAGAAGTATGAAAAGGTAAACAAGAAAGAGAAATCACAAGAGACTTATTGAAGTTGAATTATTTATATTTTTATATGGAAAGCAATATTTGTAAATCATGAGACCTTTCTCAGCATTAAGGTGGTTGGAGGAGATAAATCGATAGATAGATGGATAGATAGATAGATGTACAGATAGTGGGCACAGGGCAAGTTAAATATGAAGGGATGACGTCTAAAAATAAAATTAATGGATGAATGAGGAATATATTGGGAGGAAGAAAAAGGGAGAGAGATAATGGGGTCAATTATCTCACATAAAAGAGGCAGGAATGAGGTTTTGCAATGGAGGGAAAAGGGGGGGAGGTAAAAAGGAAGGAGTGAACCTTACTCTTATCAGGGGAATAGTATGCACACTCAATTGGGTATCTTAGCACACAGGAAAGTAGGGAGGAAGGAGATAAAAGGGGAGATAATAGAAGAGAGGGCAGATTAGCTGAGGGGGTAGTCAGAAGCAAACATTTTAGAAAAGGAATAGGGTCAAAGGAGAAAATAGAATAATTGGGAGGGTGGGATAGGATGGAGGGAAATATAGTTAGTCTTTAATGGCATGTCTGTTATGTAGGTGTTTTGCATGGCTGCACATGTGTGGCCTATGTTGAATTGCTTGTCTTCTCATGGGGGGGGGGTGGGGAGAAAAGAAAGGAGAGAATTTGGAATTTAAAGTTTACAAAACAAATGTTAAAAAATTGTTTTTACATGCAACTGGGAAATAAGATATACAGGCAATGGGTTATAGAAATTCATATTGCCCTTCAAGAAAGTAAAGGGGAAAGGGATAAAGGGGGCGTGATAAAAGGTAAGACAGACTGGGATAAGGGTTAATCAGAATGCATGCCATCTCAGGGTGGTAGGGAGGGAAAAGATGGGGAGAAAATTTGGAACTCAAAACCTTGTGGAAATGGATGTTGAAAAATAAAGATAAACAAATAAATTTAAAATAAAAAAAAATCATGCACTCTCTTTGACCTAGCAATACCACTACTAGGTCTGTCTCTCGAAAGAGATAAAAAAGTAAAAGGATCTAAATGTACAAAAATATCTACAACATCTATTTCCTGGTGCCAAAGAAATGGGAGTTGAGGGGATGCTTATTAATTGTTAAATAGTTGAACAAATTGGGGTATATGATTATGATGGAATACTATTGTGCTATAAGAAGTTATGAGCAGAATGCTCTCAGAAAAATCTGGAAGAATCTACATTAACTATTGCAAAGTGAAATGTACTGTATAAAGTACTTTATAAAGTAGCAGCAACATTGTAAGATGATCAGCTGTGACTGACTTAGCTATTCTCAGCCATAACAATGATCTAAGATAACTCTGAAGGACTACGATGAAAAATTTTATTCATCCCCAGAGAAAAAAAATTAATGGTACAGATTAAAACATAGATTTTTTTATTGATTTTTTTTTGGTCTATATTTTCTTTCACAACATGATTATTATAGAAATACTTTGCATGACTACACAGGTATATCAAGTTGCTTGCCTTCTCAGTGAGGGAAAATGGGGAGGAAGGATGGGAGAAAATTTGGAATTCAAAATTTTAAAATGAATGTCAAAATTGTTTTTACATATAACTGAGGAAAAATCAAAGGCTAAACAAAATATAAAATTAAAGTAGAAATTTGAGGTGAGAAAATTTAGTTTATTATTAGAATGTTCATGGAACTGGAAGTCTATTCTCTGATTCTTTTGGTTCCTTAAATGCTTTCTAAATTCAAAATGAGACTACAGTGAACAGAAGAATTTTATCAAAAATCTCCATACAATGGAAAGCTATCTTATGTAACTATATACTGCTTAGAAGTGATTAAATTGAGTTGAATAACAATATAACCATGTTGTGTCAAATCAGAGAAGGGAAGTAGTTTCATCCAAGAAAGAACTTAAGAGAAGTCTACAAAAGAAGAGCTGAGTATAAGAAACGTACAAAATGTACTCAGATGGCTACATACTATGAAATTCATGCTCTAAATGACTAAGTGTGTAATATTAGTGTGCAAATCTTCTTTCCTAAATGAAATCTTAATTAATCCAACAATTCCTTACTTGGGTCTTACAAAAATCTAGTCATTTTATTCATGGTTTCTTATAAATCCAACATTTTTCCTCTTTTCTGTAATAAGAAATTTCAAGGCAAGATGACAATCTGGGGATGTTCTAGTTTTAGGAGAGTGAGACTTCTAGCAGTTTTCCAAAGAGTCCCTATGTCACTTTTATATTTTAGCTCTATGTAGTTTTGTGACATACGCACACACACACACACACATACACATTCGCACATATGCATACATTCATGTGTGTGTGTGTGTGTGTGTGTGTGTGTGTGTGTGAATGTCTATGTGTGTCTGTGTAAACATAGGTGCACCTAGATGGCTCAGGGGATAGAGTGCTGGGCCTGGAGTCAGGAACACCCGAGTTCAAACCCTCTCTGAGACA
Source organism: Notamacropus eugenii (assembly GCF_028372415.1). Lineage (NCBI taxonomy): Eukaryota > Metazoa > Chordata > Mammalia > Diprotodontia > Macropodidae > Notamacropus > Notamacropus eugenii. Next base: position 190,603,563 of record NC_092877.1, on the reverse strand, counting down.
CTTACTAACTACTAATGACCACGGGCACGTCATTTAATCTCTGTATGCTTTAATCTACTGAAGAAGGAAATGGAAAATCACTCCAGTATTTTTTGCCAAGAAAACCCCATAGACAGTACTGGTGTGCTATGGTCCATGGAGTCATGAAGAATTGGACATGGCTGAACAGCACAGCAGAAACATATGAAACATATGTATGCTTTTATATCTACTTAACCCTCTCCTTCCCAAGCTGTAAGAATGGTTCTCTGCTTACAAACTCTGTAGCATCTGAGATTTATGATACAGATACAAGACTCTGATTTTTGGATTCCCAAGTCAACACGAATATGAACAGAATATTGGAAGACAGTCCACGAGAGGCTTGAAAGACTATATTTTATTTTCTGAGGAGGTTGAAGAGGATTTTGAATTCAGAGAGCAGAAAGAATGCCATTGTTAAATTACTAGTTGGACCCTTTGTATTATGGATTCATTGAAGAGTCAAAAAATGAATTTAGCACAGAAAATCTCAGCATATGGAAATTTGCTCAACTAGTAAAGTTGAATGTGAAGTTGTTGAGAACAACATATAATAACTAAATCAATTTCATTTAAAAATCCTATTAAAGCATTATTAGAATTTAAGGTCCTCTAAATATATTTAATCAAGTTCATATTTGTAATTAGGAATTACTACATAGGAAAAAGAAGCAAGGAATAATACCCTCAACTGGAGGAAAGAGAGGACAAAACTGAGAACAATGGTACAAGGTAGGAGAATTTCTGTGGACACTTGGTAGTTTCTAATTAAACTCTAGGCATTTTCACTGACTCTCTTCCTTGATGAACTCATCCATTCCTGTTGGTTTCTATGTATTGACCTTTGAGACTGATGCATGTAGGCCTGATCTGTCTTCTCCCAAGTCAGCTTTGCATTATCAATTGCATTTCGGACGTTTGGAGCTGGTTGTCCCATAAGCATCTCAAACTCGCCATGTCCAATACAGAACTTACTTTTTTCCCAAAGTCCCTTCCCATGATCCCCATTTTGTCATCTTTCTTAGTTACCCAAGTTCACAACCTTGTCGTCATCCTGAGCTCCTCTATCTTCCTCATCCCACGTGTCCATTTAGAGTCAAGTCTTGCCATTTCTATTTCTCTAATACGTTTCATCTATCCCTTTTTCCACACTCCCACGGCCACCATGCTATTTCAGACCTTACTTGCTTCTAATCTCAACTATTGCAACAGTTTTGCAATTCATCTCCCAGTCTCAAATCTTACCTTTCTACGAAGGTATGAAAGAGGTATTTCTAAAACATTAATCTGTCCGTGTCATTATTCCTTTTGGCTGTAGGATACAAATACAGGCTCCTCTGTTTGACTTTTGAAGCTCTTTAAGATGTAGCTTCATCTCTGCTTTCTAAATTTATTGTATATGTTTCCCCTTCATACAATCTAAGGACCAGGGTGTGATCTCAGACATGTTGCTTAACCAACCTGGGCCTCAGTTTCCTAAACTCTAAAATGAGAAGGCTGGATCCCTTCCTTCTTTAAATCCACAATTCTATGATCTCAGACATCCATATTTTTGTCCTAGCTGCTGCTGTGTATACCATGAGTTACTCCTGTGACCCTCCAAATTCTTCTCTAAATCACAGGTAAAGTCAGTTGTTGTAAGTGTCTTTTATGTGGAGGTCAGAAGCTTGTGGAGTTCCCTGCCTACACACTTTTTGGTACAGGATGTAAATTCTTACCTAGAATATCCAATGAATTCCCCAATTGATAAATGGTCAAAGGATATGAACAGGCAATTTTCAGAGGAAGAAATTAAAGCTATCTATAATCATATGAAAAAATGCTCTAAATCACTATTGGTTAGAGAGATGCAAATCAAAACAACTCTGAGATACCACATCACACCTATAAGATTGGCAAACATGACAGAACAAGAAAATGATAAATGCTGGAGAGGATGTGGGAAAGTTGGAACACTAATTCATTGTTGGTGGAGCTGCGAGCGCATCCAACCATTCTGGAGAGCAATTTGGAACTATGCCCAAAGGGCTACAAAAATGTGCATACCCTTTGACCCAGCAATATCGCTACTAGGACTATATCCCCAAGAGATCATAAAAATGGGAAAGGGTCCCACATGTACAAAAATATTTATAGCAGCACTCTATGTAGTTGCCAAAAACTGGAAGTCAAGGGGATGTCCATCAATTGGGGAATGGCTGAATAAATTATGGTATATGAATGTAATGGAGTACTATTGTGCCATAAGAAATGATGAACAAGAAGACTTCAGAGAGGCCTGGAAGGACTTATATGACCTGATGCTGAGTGAAAGGAGCAGAACCAGGAGAACTTTATGCACAGCAACAACCACAGTGTGTGAGAGTTTTTTCTGGTAGACTTAGATTTTTGTAATAACACAAGAACTTCTTACCAAAAAAAAAAAAAATCCCAAAGGTGTTTCTCAAGGCAAAATGCCTGCCACACTCAGAGAGAGAAATATGGAAGTCACTCACACATTGTAGCAGATCATGTTTGTGTATGTGTATGTGTTTGTGTATCATGTTCTGATTTGTTATACGATTTCTTTCATTTATCTTAGTCTGACTACATAGCATGACTATAGTGAAAATATACTCAATAGGAAAGTATATGTAGAATCTATACAGAATTGTATGCAGTCGTGGGGAGGGAGGGGGGTAGTGGGGAGTAGGTGGGGAGGGATAAAATCCCAATTGTATGGCAGTGATTGTTAAACATTACAAAATAAAAAAAAATAAAAAAAAAATATCCAATGAAGATGAACGTATGCTCAAACATACTATTTTGTAGACATAATTTTATTATTTGGTTACCATTTCTTCCTCAGAATAAGTAAATAATCAATGGATGGAAGATGCAAACAGGAAAATTTAGATGCTGTCAGGAAAAAAAAAAGAATGCTCTGTAGCTGGCACTATATAGAAGTCAAATAGGTTGCTTTGAGAAGTAGTGCTTCTCTCTCTCTGGAAGACTTAAAATAAAGCCTGGATGACCATATATTAGTTATGTTATAGAAGGGATACTTTCTTAGATATTATTTTAACCAGATGGTATTATAATTCCTTTCAATTCTGAAATCCTCTGATACTGGGAATGAAATTCTGTTTATCATCTAAAGTTCAAATAAGCATTACAATGTCACAGATTTCAGTAAAAATGTTTTTCTGTTAAATTTTCACCTATATTAACAGAAAATTAGCTAGCAAAGGGTAAATCACAATATGAAATCCCTAGGGTCAAACGCTGCTTGAATGTGTACCCAAAGAATTTTAATGCAGCCTCTTTTGTTAATAAATCATTAGTGTTATGTAGCACCAATGCCAAGAAATCATCTGTCTATAAGATGTGTTCTTGCAAATTCAACTGCATTGATCCAGGAAATATATTCCAGGCCATGAGCACCATCTGTTATACTGGTGTCAGATGGAATAACATGATGGACAGCTGGGACCTTTGTGGTTGAGATGTCCTTTAACAGGAAGGAATCTCTTCTGGTTCTGTTGGTCACAGAATTTTAACCAAGAGATATTGTCATCAAGAAACAGTGGTAGAGAAAATTAGGACCTGTTGTTTTTGATGTTCTCATAAACAATGGGAAAGTTGTTAAGCTATACGAAGACTATATATGTGAGCAAGGTTTTTCCTGTCTGCTCCTCTTCCTCTCCAAATTAATCTTTTTGGATGTACACATATGGATTTAATGATTACTATGATATAGTAAACTTCTGTCTTTTCCTCTAGCCATAATCCTCAGTCTTATGGCTTCATCTTCATACTTGGATGTCATGGCATCAGCTCAGAATAAACTCAAAGTATCTAAAACTTAAAATCATTTTAACTACCAGAACTGACTTCTTCTTATCTAACTTCTTTAGCTTTGTTAATAATATCAGTTGTTTTCCTTGTCATTCAGCCTTTGAATCCTCCTCTTCTTCACTCAGTTCCAAATTTCCCACCATTCACCAAGTGTTTTCAATTCTTTTTCCTTTGTCTCTTTCCTTCCATTCTTTAGCTTAGATCCTTTAAAAAGTTTTAATAAGCAAAAGTGCCACCTGTTGGATCATTATAATATTCTCACAACTTAATGACTTCCTGACGTTGTTTAACCTTTCACATGAGCATGTCTTGTCTTTTCCAATGAAGGGAATATATTGTGTACTTGGTATCCCAACATCTGAAATTGAAATAGGTTTTAGAGATCAAACAGAGGTTCCCAAAGTGGACGGTACTACCCCGTGGGTGTCCTGGAACAATCCATGGGACTGTAGTAACCTCAGGTGCAACTGGGGGGAGGGGTCCATGAATAAAAATAAGGGGGCATTCGAAGCATAAGGAAAGAAAAGGTGATAAAATTTTGATAATCCGTTTGTATTGTTTCATTTATTATGTAACAGAGTTAAAGTGAAGTGAATTATATTTTTTCCAAATAAACACATAAAATTCAAGTTACGTCTGATCATTGACCAAGTCCATCAACAGATCTTAACAAGCAAGTGTTGGCAGGTAAGAATGTCGGACATTATTGGGAAGTCCAACAAAAAAGAAATTCCATGCCTCAGCAGGAACATGTGCATGTAATAACTTGTTTATAATATAATAATATGTGATCACATGATGCAATATTGCGTCATCAAAATTTCAATACAGGGAAAACACAAATGTACAATAAATTATTCAAATTAAGATGCAATTTAAAAAATGCTTATTTTTTGAAATGGTGCAAATTTCAAAACAAAAAAAACTCATTAAGGTTTAAAGAAAGTAGATTTTCAGGGAGGCGCTGAATAACTTTTTTGAAAAGGTGACAGTAGGCCAAAAGTTTGGGAACCTCAGATTTTAGAACAATCTTGAATTTTATAAATGATAAGGTTTACTTACCAAGTACACATAAAAAATTTCATGATACAAATGAATGTGAATCAGACTAAATACATGCTCTTTAGGTATTTGTATGATAATACAATTCTAATGAAAAAATCTATTCAACTGAAACATTTCAAGAATAGATGTAATGGATATATATATATACATATATATACATATACAGTACCTCCTATCTATATTTATATATATTATATATATAGGTAGGAGATAGTGTGGTGCAAACAGTGTCTTTGTGTGCTTTGATGTCCTTAGTATGTGTGTGTATACACACATAAAGTCATACATGCATTTATATGCATGTACATGCATATATCTGCACATATGTATGCGCATATATGTATGCACATATATACACACAGATATGATACACTTATAACATATGCACAAACATATGCACACATATTTGCTCTTGCAATGAGTTCCTGAAATTCCCTATAATAGTGGTGTTTAGTCTTTGAGCATCTGCAGGGACTTTGTGAATATTTCTGTACATGACACTCATTCTAGAAATGAAGATGGGATCCTGATTCCATCAAGCCCCTGAAGATAGGCTCACACTTTGACCATGAGCAGCCCCATGCTTAAAATGCTTGTGTTGGAGAATAAACAGTGGAAAACTTGATGTTGTGCAACCAGCAAACCAAATCTTCTTCAAACTGATTTTACTTCAACCATAGGAGAAAGTCAACAATCGAAGGTGCAAACTAGAGAGCTCTGAAGAGTGTACTTTTTCCAGTGACAATTTTCAGGCCTGATCTCCATTCCAGGATAAGATTCCTAGCTTTTCCATATTTCATTCAAGACCAGCAAACTCAGGCCTAGGAAAGACTTTAATTAAGAAAGGCCAAGGTCATCCACTGTGTCCTTGTTATCTGGTGTCTTGTCTTTGCCACTGGACTTTGATGACACTAGAGGAGAGAGTAAGGTTGATGACTTCTCATGTTCAGCTCTGCCTTGCTTAATCTGACTAACACACAAGACAAGATGTCACCATCATGACATCTTTGATCCTCTTCAGCAACAGAGTGAACAACAACTTTAAGGCTGAGATTCCACATGCAGTTATAGGTTACTGAAAATCCACTTTCCTACTAGACCTATTCCTCCAAAGAGATCAAAGAAGGAGGGAGAGGACCCATATGGACAAAAATATTTGTGGTGGGAAAAAATGGAAACTGAAAGGATATTTGCTAATTGGGAATTGGCAGAACATATTATGATATAAGAAGTAATGGAATACACTTGTACTTTAACAGAAAAACTTGAGAAAACTAGTAGGAAGTGATATAGAATGAATTACCAAGAAAGAAATAAAAAGAAACAACTTTGAAAGACTTAAGAACTCTTGTAAATGCAATAACTGACAGAGAGGTGATGAACTGAGTGAAGATTGAAACATATTGCATGTATTACTCTCTCTGTCTCTATGTGTATGTTGTTCAGTCACTTCAGTCATGTCTGACTCTTCATGACCCCATTTAAAGTATTTTGCCATTTCTTTCTCCAGATCATTTTGCAGATGAAGAAACAGAAACAAAGTTATGAGACTTGCCCAGGGTCACAGAGCTAGTAAATGTCTGAGACCAGATTTGAACCCAAGAAGATGAATTTTTTTATTTTAGGCATGGCACTCTGTACACTGTGCCACGTAGCTGCCCTCATCTATATGTATGTATACGTAGAATGTGTGTATATGTACATATCCATACATACATATATACATACACACACTATATGTATGTATATGTGTGTATATACACACACACACATATATATGGAGAAAGATACCCATATGACCAATGTAAAAATGTATTTTGCTTTTGTCTGTGTGTATTTATTAAAAAGAAATTTTTTAAAGAAAAAAAGAAAGCCCATTTCTCACTAGAACTGGGGACTTAAACTCCACATTCAGAATCAGTACCTTCAGATGTATATTTCTGCTTCTCTTGCAAAGAATGCCATCTGTCTCAGCTCTCTCATTTGGGGAAACTTTGTGATAACATGATGTGGAACTCCTCCCTTGTGGAATTTACAGTGATCCTTTTCAACAGTACTTCTTGCCTGAGCCAAATTTGTCATTTATAAGGGCCCTAGTAAGAATAGTGCTACTGCTCTGTTGCACATCATAGAAACCTAGGGAACAGCTTTTAATACCAACGATAATCATAGCACAAAGGCAGAGGGAGGGCTTTTGCCAACAGGTTCAGCAGAACTGAGGAAACATATGCTCTCCAGTACAGAGCAACTCTAGCTTCCTAATCCTTGCTTTAACTGTAGAGAAATACACGAATACTCTGTTAGCAGATTCAAGGACAGAGCATACAAAATCTTTTCCCTTTATATTACTTCACTTGGTGATCTCATCTGCTTCCATGGATGTAATTACATTGTGATAATGCAAATGATTTTCAGATCTACCTGTCCTACCCTAACCTTTCTGGTGACCTGTAGTCTTGCAGCTCCAACTGCCTTTCAGACATCTTGAACTGTATGTCCAGCAAACACCTTAAATCCAACATATTTAAAACAGAATTCATTCTTTCCCCATAAACCCTCCTCATCTCCCAATATCCCTATTAATGTCTAAGGTAATCCAATCCAACAAGTTCTCAACTTAAATATTATCCTTGACTGCTCACTATTTTTCACCTTCCATATCCAATATATTAACAAGGTCTATTGATTTCACCTTACCAATATTTCTTAAATATGACTCATTCTCTACTCTGACACTGCTACCATTCTGATACAGGTCCTCATGCATGCACTACTACACCTGCCTGAAGTCTCTCTCCACTGCACTCCATACAGCATTGAGCTACCACTGAATATTTTGTATTTCCCAATTACATGTAAAACCAGATTTTTTGCATTTATTTTGTTAATATTTTGAGGTTCAAATTCTTTCCCTCTTGCCTTTTCCTACTCCTTCACTGAGACAGTAAGCAATTTGATTTGAATTATACATGCACAGACATGCTAATTAGATGAGTAGAGGTCATAATAGAGATCACGGTAACTGTGACATACAAAATTCACAGAGCAGAAACGCAACATTATTTTAGTCTGAGAAAGTATTCCTTTCAGGATGATTCAACACCCTGAGGCAAGAGCTCCTCCAGAGCCACCTGGCATTGATATCTCAACTATACTACATTTGGACTCATCTGAGGAACAGTGAAATCATAAAAATCCTCTATCTGTTACAAGTTTTGAGATGGAGTCATTTGAAATTTCCATACTTAACCAGTGTAAGATAAAGTCTCTCAATGGGGTATCGCCATGCGTTTTGTTTTTAGGATTTTAGTGGCCAAGCAGGGGGGAGTGGTGTGTGTTGTTTGAGTTATTTAGTGCTTGTTGCTTTCTGAGTTAAAATAATTGGTGTTCTAGTGATCTCAAGTGAAGTTTTACAGTAAGAAAGTTCAATCATGTTGAAGACCTGATTACTCTTGGTCTGTTGGCATCCTGTGTAAGAAATGCATTTGTCATGTCCTTCTGTTCCCAAACAAAAAAGTGAAGAAATTTCATAAATTTCCAGGTATCATCTGATTATAAAACAGTTTATGAGTTCATATGTCAAAAGAATACATAATTTAATGAGGTACAGTAATATGTCTTCTACTTAAAAGTGTAGAGGGAAACAGAATCCTGATATAAATGAAACTTAGTAGGCAAAATTTAAGTGATTGGTTGATAAAGGCATATGCCCTTATCTCCTCCTCTTTTGTTCTTACTTTGTCTCTTTAATTTCCCTTCTACTCCTTCTGAAGCATCAGTTATAGTAGCGATAAGCCTTTTGTTTTGTTTTATTAGGAGGTAATTCTCTAGTTGTGTCTACATATATGGACTGAATTGACTATTTAGATCCTAAAAAATGAAATTCATTAGACTGTGTTCTTATCGATTGTGTTTGCTTTAATGTACTGACTCCTGGAAGGATGCAAATATTCTTTGGAAACCTTAAAAATATTGAATTTGATTGAAATTATCTGGGGGAAGGGGATGATATGAATGAAAACTTATGCCTTTTACTCAACTCCAGGCACTCTGATACCCCTTCAGACTCTAGCTAATAGAGTTTGGTTTGGTTTGTTAAGGGTGTGGTTGGTCAACTGGTGGAGATAGCCTGATTGGGATTTGGTGAGGGACGCAAAATTATTTATCTGCTTTCATTAGAGAAGCTTTATCATGCCTTGTTAGAATAAATAACTCCTGTGTGGTAACCTATGTTAAACTCAAATCCCCAGAGATTTGAGAAAAGATAGACACACACACACAGGGGGAGAGAGAGAGAGAGAGAGAGAGAGAGAGAGAGAGAGAGAGAGAGAGAGAGAGAGAGAGAGAGAGAGAGAGAGAGAGATTTATATAACACAAGATTCAGCATGTGCCTGACTCTTCAGACACAAGGCAGAAAAGTTTGATATGTCATTCCAAATAAATAGTCAAATTAGTTGCAGTTTATTTTTAGAGGGTAAAACAACCATAATCTTTACTGTCAGGAAAATATCTTTGTGTTCCTGAAGAAGAAAAAAATAGTTTTGTAGTATTTTTAGCACCAAATGAAGGTAGGTTTCTGTGACAGGCAAAGAAAATTCAAATGCCATGACATCTGAATGTGATCCTCGGCATATTTACTGAGGATCATAACTATGCTAGCTTTGTACATGTTATGGTAGACCAGTGTGATGATATTATACTTTAAAAAAAAATTCAAAAGCAGGAAGCTTGAAAGCCTGTGAAAGCCAAAATAACATCAAGACAATGTGGAAGAACAAAGGTGGTAGAGAGACTGTCCATCTTAAGACATACTGAGAAGTGAAAGTAAAAATGAAATGAACAGTTTTTGCTTTTTTTTTTTTCTAGAGAGCTTCCTACCTGAAAGGGGGTTAAAACTTTAAGTTTGACTATTCAATATAGAGAAGAAAGTAAATGCAAAAGATGTTCAATGTTGGGGGTCAAGTGGAGATCAATCAAAGAAAAAATTTTTAGAGTCCAGGCTGCTCCCAAAGTCTTGGTGTGATTTTAAGGTTTTTTAGCTTAAAATTGCACGAAAACTTTGGTAGTACCTTGTATTTACTAAACTAGCTATAGCAGCATTTTTCTGTGGTAGCAAAATGCTTCATTGATTTTGGCACAGTTAAACCAACTGTGGCATATAAAGGGAATGGAGCATTATTGTACTCCATAATAATAATTGTACTCCATCATAATAAATGATGACAACAAAGAATTCAGGAAATATGGGAAATTTTATTTGAGTTTGTATGGAATAAATAAGCAGAACTGGGAAAAGTGTAGGCAATGACTATAACATTATTAATAAAAGGAAAGCTCAACTCTGAGTAAAGGAAATAATCTTAATAATTGATAATGAAACATACCTTCTCTTGTCAGAGGAGCAGGAGATTATGAAGACTGAATGTTACATATATTTTTGAACATGGTCACATTTTACTTAGCGATTTTTCCGTAGTAACAAGGGATAGTTCCATTATGAGATAGTGGAGAAAGTTTGAAGGGTATATCCAAAATCATCTGTGAGATAAAAATGAAAGTTCTTTCCAACTCTCACATCACATGATTCTGTTATAAAATTTTTAAAACTAATGATGTCTTGTGTTCCCTTATATTGAAAAAGTGGAGACAAATGTATAAAGAAAAGTAGTGATTTTCACAGAATCTAGAGTAAGAAAAATTCTCTTAAAATATATTATTTTCAATCAACTATTTTCTCTCCTAGCAACTCTCCCCCAAAAGCAAACAACAATAATAACAAAGTAAACAAAACTTTTCTAACAAATATGCATAATGAAGCAAAACAAAACCCTATGTTGACCATAATCAAAAATTATATGTCTTATTTTGTTCCTTAAGACCATGAATTCTCAATCTCATCGGTCCTCTGGACCAACCATGGTTGATTATTGCATTGATCAGAGTTCCTCCAAGTCTTTCAAAGTTTTTGTCTTTACAATGTTGTTGATATTTTATAAAATGTTATCCTAGTTCTTCCCACATTCTGTATCAGTTCAAACAAGTCTTCCTAGGTTTCTCTGAAACTAGTCCTTTTCTCTTTTCTTATAGAGCAATATTTTCCATTATGTTAATATATGATAATTTGTCCAGCTATTCCTCAATTAATGTGTATCCATCCCGTTGATTTCCTACCACAAACAAGAACCTCTGTCTATATTTTTGTAAGAATGGCTTCTTTTACTTTTTATTTGACATCTTTAGGGGTATGGACCTATTGGAAATGACCTAGCACTATTTCTGGGTCAAAGAATAGGCATGGTTTAGTGACTTTTAGAGTATAGTTCCAGGATGATTTTTTTGGGGAACTTTAAAGTTGCTTTAATTTGTATTTCTCTGACTATTGGTGATTTGGATTTTTTTTCATATATCTATAAATAGCTTACATTTCATCCTTAGAAAACTATCTGTTCATATCTTTTAACCATTTGTCAATAAGGAAGTAGCTCTTATTCCTGCAGATTTGAATCACCTCTTTATATATCTTGGAAGAAATGCTCTTAGTAAGAATTTGTTGGGGCTTATTAGCATTGTCCAGGGGAAGAGTGCTTTAGTTATGAATAAGTAATCTTACTTCTTTAGATTTGATGACCCTAACAATTATGCACACATACATACAGATGCATTACACACACACACACACACACACACACACACACATTTTTTAAAAAGATTTATAAAGTCATGGAGATTTTCTCATTTGAACCTCAAAACAACTCTGGGAAGTAAATGCTACAGGCATTATTGTACCCATTTTACATAAAAAAAAAAATCTGAAACTCAGAAATTAAATGCTCATGGGCACTATAAATTACTCATGACATTATAGTTAGAAAGTTTCAGAGGCAGGATTCAAACCCAGATTTCTTTGAACTCCAAGCCTATATCTTGTTCAACTGTAGTATGCTAAGAAACAATAAATAAGGCTACCATATTTCTTAAGAACATCTCCCTTTCCTACAATTTCATGTGTACCAAATAGCCTGATTTTCTCCCTGCACTTCTCTCTAAGTAAGCAGTGCATTATATGGATATTTAGTTCCAAGTATACACTGTCCCATTAGAAATTAATCCATTTCCATTCTGGTTTATAAATCAGATTGCTATGATGTCATTTATAGCGTATCACTTATTCATAGACTAATCACCATTTGAGTTAGTTGAGACCAGGGCTTTTCTGAACCTAAAAACTTGTGGGCACATCATGAAGCTGAATAATCTACCACTAAGGTTTGCATGAATTACAGTCTGAAATTTCCCTGCTAGTCACATCCATCTTAACTGTCCTAGAGATGTTTAGCTTTAAATTTGTTTAAAGTTGCTGGTATCTTATATGAACATTTAATACCATGACATAGTTTTTTGAGACATTGCACTTTAAAACAGTCTTTACATTGTAAGGTAACATTGCTGATTTCTTCTAGACTACAAGTATTACAACAATGTGAAATCTATTTCATAGACAAGGACAAATGGGCAGGTTTTGATTGAGACTTTTACAAGAAAAGTAGCCCATCTCTGAAAAAGCCATGATTTTCTTCCAGTATTCCATTAATTGTGTGGCAAAATATGTTTAGAAAAGAATTCCGTTTGGCATGGACAGTCAACTACATTACTGCGTTGTGGACTGAGAATAGAAACATCATCATATGTTTTGAGTAGAAAAAAATAATATATCTCATATAAGAAGTTCCCATTTTATTCTGACCAATACTTAAGAGTACTTTAAAAGGTACTTGAGAAATAGTGCTGTGCATTGCAATGAACATTGAATCTGTAGTCAGAGAGGTATTAAGAGAGAGTGATTAGGAGTTAGAAGATATAGTTTCAAATCTGACCCCAAATTGCTATTATCTGTATGTTCTAGGGCAAGTTATGAAGACTGCCTGGGCTGGCTTTCTCAACAAAATGGAGGGACAGACTGTAGCTTCTAAATGTTGCTTCTACTCTAATTCTATGTGAACTGAGTTCATTTGAGTTGTTCTATCACTTACTACCTATATGTCCTTTGACAAGTTACTTGACCTTTCTGAGCTTCCTCCACCTTAAAGTGAAGAAATTTTACTTGATAATTAATAGATTATCTCTAAAATTACTTCTAGCTCTGATTCCTATGGATGAATGGATGAAAAAAAAGTATTATATTAAGTGTTTAAGTTGTGAGGATATAAGCAAAAAACAAACCAAAACTGAAGACCGTCTTTGCCCTCAAAAAATCAGAAGGAACAACACACAAGGGCAGTGGCAGACATGAAGGTGTATTTTAGTTTGCAAAGTTAAAAGAATAGTGAATAAATTGACACATACTTTGCAAAACACAGTATAGATATCAGTACTAGAAAGACGATGAGGAGGAGGAAAGAGGAGGATAACTGGTTGACTTGTTGAATGTACTATGTTTCTTGGTGATTTTCATAGATGCTCTTGTTGGAACAGGAAGTCTGATTAACAATTTCATCAGCAAATTTTGTTGAAAACTCAGAATTGTAGTCTTTTTACTTATTTTTAAGGGGTGGGAGACAGAATGAGGAGTCAGGAATAGTCCTCAGCCATGAGAACCTCTCGAGAACTGGGAAATGGTTACCGACTCTGGAATTTTAAATACTCTTTCCACATTAGAGATTTTTCCAATGAGATTATTTCATATTGTCTTCCAATTTTTCATTCTTTTGGTTTTGTTTTATAATTTCTTAATTTCTCAAAAAGTCATTAGCTTCCATTTGCCCTACATTCTGATTTTGAAGGAATTATTTCCTTCATGAGCTTTTGGACCTCTTTTCCCATTTAGCCAATTCTGCTTTGTAAGGCATTCTTCTCCTCACTGATTTTTTGGAACTCATTTGTCATTTGGATTAGTCTATTTTTAAAGGTGTAATTTTCTTCAGTATTTTTTACCTCTACTTTAGCAAGTTGTCGTCTCATTTTTTCATGATTTTCTTATATTGTTCTCATTTCTCTTTGAATTTTTCCTGTATTTCTCTTACTTAATTTTCAAAATCCATCTTGAACTCTTCCATGGCCTGCTTCCAATTCACATTTTTCTTGGAGGCTTTTAATGTAGGAGCTTTGATTTTTTTGTCTTCTTCTGGTTGTATGTTTTGATCTTCTTTGTCACCAGAGTAATATTCTATAATCTGTGTTTTTTCTGCTGTTTGCTCATCTTCCCAGTCAATTACTTGACTTTGTAACTCTTTGTCAAGGTAGGACTCTGCTTCCATTGTGGGGGGCAGGTTGGGGGGGGGTGTACTGTCCCAGGCTTCAGAGGTTTTGTATCAGCTGCTCCATCCCTCACTGTTTGTGGACTCAGAGCTCTGAAAGCAGTCCCTACTGCTGGTGCTGCCACCACCTCCTCCACCCTGGGGCTGGGGCCAGATCCCAACCAGACCAAGCTCCTCCTTTGTCCAGATCCCACAGAGTTTTCCCACCAACCTTCCATGCTGTCTTTGGTATCTGTGGGTTGAGAGGCCCAGAATTTGCCAAGCTGCCAGTAACCCATTCCCCTGAGGCCCGCCTATCTGTGCTGGAGCAGCCAATGGCAGACTGCACTCTGTTCCCAGCCTGGTGTGATATACCCTTCCTGTTGACCTTACAGGTTGTCTTGGGCTGGAGATTTAATTCATTCTGCCATTTTGTGAGTTCTGTAGCTCTAGAATTTATTTAACATCATCTTTTACAGGTATTTGGAGGAGTTTGGGGGAAGAGCTCAACCAAGTCCATGCTTTTACTTTACCATCTTGGCTCTACCCCCTGGAATTTTAAATACTCTTTTTCCCCAGATCAAGGATTAAGTCAATGAAAACTCAGACTCAAGTTTCTTCTTTTTGCTGGCATTGTTATGCTTGTACACACCTCTCAGAGCTATAGTTCATTTATACAAAAACAATTGGGCAACACAATTTTTTCTATCCTAATCTTCATAGGGCTTCTGAACTTATGATAACCTAGGTTTCAAAAAAAAAAAAAAGATACTTACATTTTGACATAATTAATTTCCTTTGTAATGTTGAGTAATTTGTTTTATCCGTTTGAGGACATCACTCTGAGAAGGGGACCATAGTCTTCATCAGAATGACAAAGAGACCAAAGACACAAGAAGGTTAAGAATCCCTGTCCTAGAAATGTTGAGAAAAGTAAAAAGAATTCCATTTGTTGTGGAAAATGTGACATATATCCAAAGTGGAATCACTTTTCTATCATCTATTATTGCCACATAACATTTATGGAATGCTAGAACTATGCTAGAATTGAGCTGAAATGAGCAATAGAGAAGGTGACTTTCGTCTTCAGAATCTGAAAAAAAGAAGAATAAAGGATTGAATCTGACTGCTTTGGATAGGTTGTGACTTGGGCCATTTACAGAGCAACTGAGTTTAGAAAGCTGCCATTCTTCTAATTTTTTTTTTCATTCTGGTTTTCAGTTTTCTCTATTATTTAGCGCTCATGTAATTAACATCTTTTGACAATGTGTGCTGATGCTTTCCATTCATTTTCTGAGAACTTCAATTCAGTTTTTCCTTTCAACTGGTTCTGAATCAATATTTTCTTTAAGGTTGAAAGCATGTGTTCATCTTCAATCTTAATAACTGGTGGTAGTTTTCCAGAACAATACCTCAGCATCTGCCATTATGAAGCTGTGTTTTCTATTCACTATGGTAATAATAATCTAGAGAATAACTCTTGATGACATCTTTAGGCTATAGATAGATTTTCAGAGAATAAAGTAGAAGAAGGATCAAAAATAGATAGGCTAAAGATGTGCAATATTTTCACTGACAACCACTCTGAGTCTGCAGGGGCAGTAGCATAACAAAATGTAAGTTGTGAAAAAAAATCACATAACTAAGATTTACCCTGAGATTCTACTTGAGTGATCTGACCATGTCTGCTAGCTATCATTTAGGAATTTCCTCCTCTCATTTAAATGCATTGAGGAAATTCTCTACAATTGATACCTCCACTTCCCCTAATCTCACTCTGTCCTAAACCCTCATTAGCCTCACTTCTCACTCCATCTTCAGCTGAAATTTCACTCTCCATTATCAATGATCTACTTTTTAGTTTTAATTTATTTTGTTATATACTTACCAATTACATTTAAAAGATTTAACATCTGTCCTTTAAAATATTGAGCTCCAAATTCTTTCTCATCCTCTTCCCCTTCTCCTAACCCACTAAGAAGTCAATCTTGTGTCAATTATGCAAGTGAAATTATGCAAAACATGTTTCATATTAACATTGTTGAGAAAACAACCCCCCAAAAAACTACACACACACAGAAACACATACACACATGAATATAAAAAAAGTGAAAAGAGTATACTTGAATCTGCACTCAGAGTTCTTCAGTTCTCTCTCTAAAGGTAGCTAGAATTATTCATTGTGAGTGCTTTGGAATTATCTTAAGGGGTTGTCTTCATCTGATTAGCCGAATCTATAATTGATCACAATGTTGATTACAACATTGTTATTTCTGTTTACAATGTTCTCGTTCTTTTCACTTCACTTTTCATCAGTTCATGCAGTTTTTCCCAGGTTTTTGTGAAGCCATCCTGTTCATCGTTTTTTTATGGCACAATAGTATTCCATTACAATCATATGCTACAACTTCTTCAACCATTCCCCAATTGATAGGCATCCCCCTGATTTCTAATTCTTTGCTACCACAAAAAGAAGTGTTATATTTTTGTACAAATAGGTCTCTTCGCCAGCATCAGATTGTTTTCCTGATTACTGTTTTGCAATATAGATTGAAATCTGGTATTGCTAGGACACCTTCCTTAACATTTTTTTTATGGACTCCTTTAATTTCCTTAATCTTTTATTCTTCCAGATGAATTTTATTACTTTTTCTAGTTCTATAAACTAATCCATTCTGGATGGCACTGCATAAGTAAATTAATTTAAATAAAATTGTCATGTTTCGTATATTGGTTCAAGTCTACCCAGGAACAATCAATGTTTCTGCAATTATTTATATATGTCTTTATTTGGGATGGAAAGTATTTTGTAATTATCATAAAATCCCTGGGTTTTTCTTGGCAGGCAGTTATTTTAAATGGAATTTCTCTATCTCTTCCAGCTGGGTATTGTTGGCAGTATATAGAAATATTAATTATTTATGTGGTTTATTTTATATGCTGAAACTTTGCTAAAGTTGTTAGTTGTTTCAATCAGATTTTAAGTTGATTCCCTAAGGTTCTCTAAGTATAACACTACATCATTTGCAAGGAGAACAGCTCTGTTTTCTCACTGTCTATTTTAATTCCTTCAATTTCTTTTTTTTGTCTCATTTTTGTAGTTAGCATTTCTAGTACAATATTGGAAAAATGGTGATAATAGACATTCTTGTTTGAAATCTAATCTTATTAGGAAGGGATAGCTTATTTCCATTACAGACAATGCTTGCTTTTGGCTAGATAGATACTATTTATCATTTTAAGAGAGGCTTAATTTTGGAAGGAAGAAAATGAAATCCAAAGAGTTTATAAAGCTAATGGTAATGGGAATGGAATCTGTCCCCTTATTCTTTGGCAGATTCATAGCCTTTCGCTTGAGATATTTTGTAAAGGGAAGGTGTTTAGCTATTTCTCAATCTGATGATTTAATAGCTTGGTTAAATATTTCATATAAATCATTTATTCAAAGATCAACAAGTGTATACCAGGAGTCTCTTTTAAATAGTCAGACTAAAATATTTAATTGTAGGATCATTTTAAAATTAGAGACAATTTTTCTTAAGTGCAAAATTTTAATGTGTAAATGTTTGAAGTTTTGTTTTACAGTTTTTGTTTTAGATTAGACCTTGCTATTTGAAAAAAAACTACTTATTTTACCTATTTTTATATTTTTATTTGTATACTTTTATATTTACTGAAAAATAAAATTCCAGTGAGCCAAGAAGCATAATATGTTCAAGTTACAATACAAAAAAATCATGAAAAGCATATTCATCTTAATTGTCATTTGTAAGTAGGGTAGAAGCTATTTTGACTTTATTATTAGAATTATTACCCTGCATTATCTAGTAAAATATAACCATTTTAATCTTAGAATTTATCTGAGACTTTGAAATTTACAAATTGCAAATACATACTTTAAAATTTTACATAACTTCAGAAAGTCTAGATAGTCAAGTATTGGTTTAAATTAATTTCTTTTAAAATATGCCTCTCTAGCAAATCATAATAAAAGCAAAAATCATTATCTTAATGTTGTTATTTTACCTCTATTAGTCAAATTGTCTAGGATTTGCAGATATAATTACAAAAGAGAAAGAAAAAATGGGATGACCCAAATATCAACTGATATGATTAGAGAATTGGACACATTAGAAACTTTAATTTGCCCTTGTTAATTACAACTTGAGTTTAATCAAAACTTGAGTTTAAATTCTTTTTTAGAAATATAGCCATGTGTTTTTATTACATATATATGTGTATATATATGTATATATATATATGTATATATGTATATATATATGTATATATACTGCTTAAAAAAACCAAATATATATTTTGAATAAACACAGACTTAGACACAATATCCACAACTCAGAAATTAGATTACATAGATATCTGAAAATTCACTCCATGACTCTAGCTTCTAAGTGTCTTTCTACTTTATCCTGGTATGTGAAAACAAAATTTAATTCATTCTTTTTAGGTTTCTCTTGAGATTAATGTTTGACAGGCAAATTTTCTATTCAGCTCTGGTCTTTTCATCATGAATGCTTAGAAGTCTTTTATTTCACCTAAATGCCCAGTTTTTTCCCCTGAATAGTTTTATTGGGTAAATTATTCTTGATTACAATCTTAGCTCTTGTGCTTTTTATAATACCATTTCCACGCTTTCCTCTTTTACTAAATCTTTTGTGATCCTGATTGTGGTTTCACAATATTTGAATGCTTTCTTTCTGGCTACTTGAAGTATTTCCTCTTTGACCTAGGAGTTCTTGAATTTATCTAGAATATTCTTGGTAGTTTTCACTTTGGGATCTTTTTCATGAAGTGATTGGTAGATTCTTTCAATTTCTATTTTACCTTTTGGTTCTAGGATAATGGGGTGATTTTACTCAATAATTTCTCAAAATAGTTGTCTAGGTTCTTCTTTGATCATGGCTTCCAGATAGTCCAATAATTTTTTAAAGTTTTATTTTAATCTAAAATACAGTATAATAAAAGGACAAAAATTTCCATGTACACAACATAACAAGAGAGATTTCAGTATAAAACAATAAATTTCCATTTCAAGAAAACCTATATAATAAATACTATTCTTTTTTCCAAAGTTATCCAGCTTTTCTTTGCTTCCTTGTAAGTTTTCTTTTGTTCTCTCCTGTACATTTTTTATTTTATTTTTCTCCACCCAAAAGAAGACAATAATTAAGCATGGATATAGATAGACATAGAAAGAGAGACAGAAATAGAGAGAAACATACACATATATACACATATACACATGTCTGTAAGAATGTACCATGCATATTTCCACTTGTCATCTCTTTCTCTGGAGGTGAATAGCATCTTCCTTCATAGGTCCAAGTCTTTCCATGGCTTTCTAAATCAACTAGCTCATCATTTCCTGTATCATAGCAGTTCAAACACAATCACATCACAGTTATTTTCATCATCTTTTACCATTTCAACAACTGTTTCAAAACTATTATTTTCTTCAGCATTTTTTTGTGCTTCTTTTATCAAAGTAATGTCTTTTCGTATTTTTTTTCCCTTAGCTCTCATTTGTTTACCCAGTTTCCATCTATCACTCTTATTTGATTTTGAAAATCATCCTTTAGCTCTTTCAGCAATTCATGTTGGATTTGTATCTAATTCACATTTTTTTTTTTTGAGGTTTTGCTTATAACTGTTTTTGTGTCCTTGTCTTCTGAATTTGTGCCTTGATCTTCCCTGTCACCATAGTAGCTTTTATGGTCAGGTTATTTTTTTGTGGTTTGATCATTTTCCTAGGCTACTTTTTTAAAAAAAATTTGAGCTTTGTGTTAAAGTTGGGTTCTGTTTTTGGCGTTGTAGGGTGATAGAAGACATTGTCCCAAGCTTTAGCCTTTTTTGCATTGCTCTTTTCAGAACTAGTTATGGGTTTTGAAAGTTTTTAGTGCTTCCCAGTTGGTGTGGTCTGGGGAGAGGTGTAATTACTGTTGTCCTAGTCTGGGCTATGGTCCTTACCTAGGAAGAACCTCTGATCCATTGCAGCTTCAAGTGATACTACATCTGAAGGCCTTTGCCTCGTTGTGACTGAAAGTGTTTTTCTCCACCCTTGAAATGTGATGGAGAAATGGGTACAGGCAATAGAGTTACCGAACATTGTCCTCTTCTGTTCCAACAGTAATCCCTTTCTGACTAATTATCCAATTCCTTTTCTGTCTCTGACTTGAGAGTTCTTGAAGCTACTGTTGCTGCTTTTACCATCACCAACTTCCACGACTGGTTTGCTTCCATGTAATCTCTGGGCTGGCCTCTACCCCTGTATCACAGAACTCTTGATCTGACTTCTTAAGCTGTCTTGCACTGGAAGAATGTTTGACTCTGACCTTTTGTTGACTCCGCCACTCCAGATTTTGATTTGAGACATTGCTTTAAAGTTGTTTTAAGGGGAATATTGGTATAACTCCGCTATAAAACTTTATTTTTCCATCTTGGCTCTGCCCCCATATTCTTTCTACTAATCTATGTCACCCATCAGGGAATGATTTTCTCATGTAGTGTGAAAATTTCTAGCAATTTTCTACTATGGTTCTGATACCAGAAGAATGAAAGCAGAAGATCTTCAGGTAGAGAAACATGTGGATTAAACAAAAAAAAAAAACCATTAAGAGAAATTACAGTTAGCAAATAAATTTTGATGAAAAGAATTAAGTAGGTGTGGAAATGTTTTAAAGATATAAATCTTGATCACATAAGGTTATTCAACAATTAATACACAACTTAGGAATAAAAAAGTGATGGTCAATAAAAATAAAGGTTGTGAGGCTGGATGACTACTAGGAAGATGGTCTTGCCTTCAATATTAATAGCAAAATCAGGAAGACGGGAAAGTCTGGAGAAAAATATAGTGAGCTGTGCTTCAGAGATGTTGATTTTGAGAGGTCTATGAGTCATTCAGTCTGAGATGTCAAAAAAACACGTGGGAGTATAGTTAGGAAGAGTTATTATTCCTAAACATACTAGTCCTGAATATATCGATCTTGGAACCACCAGCATAAAGTTGATCATGGAATCCATGGGAGATGGTATATTCAACAAGTAAGAGAGTTCATAGAGGGAAAAGAGAAAAGTTCTCAAGTGAGACTTTTAGGGTACACTAAAGGTTAGTGGACATGATATCTATGAAGAGCTAACAATGAGATTGAGAAGTCATCAGAAAAGTAAGAGGAGATAGAGGAGAGAACTGTCAGAGAAATCTGGAAAGAAGATTGAGAAAAAGCCATTAGGTTTGGTAACTAAGAAAGATCATTGGTAACACTGGAACACTTTCAACTCAATAATGAAATAGGAAACCAGATTGTAGATGGCCTAGAAAAGAGTGAAAGGAAAGGAAGGGGAGCAGATTGGTAACTACTCTTTTGTACAGCATCACTTTCTGGTTTCCAGGGTTTGTTTCTTTCTCTCTTGGGTTAATTCAAAAAGGATAACAAATTTCTAACTTCCACAGCACTCAAGAGATTTAAGAATTAAGATATAATCTTACAAGTGGGGAGTTTTCCTGGAAATAGGAAAACTGCAAAAAATGGGGAAAGAAATTTGGGTGGTCTTTTCATCATCTTCATGACTGTGAAGTTAATCTTCTTAGCAATCTGAATCCAGAGGAAATCTATTTGATTATGGTAGCAAGAACAAATGACAATGGGGCTGAGCCAAGATGGTGGAGTAGAAAGACTCACATACACTAACTCTTCCCCCACAGCCCATAAAATACCTGTAAAGAAAGACTCTCAATGCATTCTAGAGCAGCAGAAGCCACAGAACAATGGAATGGAGGAGATTTCCAGCCCAGGGTGACCTGAAAGGCCAACAGGAAAAGTCTGCCACACTGAATGTGAAGTGGAGCTCAGCCTAGCCTTGGTGTCACAGTATACCTGGAGGAGGATGTGAGCAGGCCTCTGGGGCAGAATTTCCAGCAGTAGTAGCAACAGTTGTGCAGATCCCTCAACCCACAGGCTCCAAAGGTCAGTGAGAAGGGAGCAGGTCTTCCCATAGCTCCAGCCTCATGTGGTGGTGGCAGAGATCACATCAGGCAGCAGCAACTCCCACAGCAGCCCCCACAGCAGCCTGCATCCATTGGTGGGTCATAAAACCCCTGGGGGCACTGAGCAACTGATCCTTACCTCAGTCCTGTGTGGAGGCCCTATTCCCACCTGATACTACTGGAGGAATTGAGCAACTGATCTTTATCTCACACTGAATAGTGATCCACCCACCACCTCCTGAAAGAGATCCGAAAAGAGAAACTCCTAGGAACATTGTAGCCAAATTCCGGAGTTACCTGGTCAAGGAGAAAATATTGCAAGCAGCTAGAGAGAAACAATTTGAGTATTATGAAAATACAATCGGGATAACACAAGATTCAGCAGCTTCTACGTTAAGGAATTGAAGGGTGTGGAATATGATATTCCAGAAGTCAAAGGAACTAGGACCAAAACCAAGAATCACCTACCCAGCAAAACTGAGTATAATACTTCAGGGGAAAAAATTATCATTCAGTGAAATAGAGGACTTTCAAGCATTCTTGATGAAAAGACCAGAGCTGAAAAGAAAATGTGGCTTTCAAACACAAGAATCAAGACAAGCATGAAAAGGTAAACAGGAAAGAGATATCATAAGGGAACTACTAAAATTGAACTGTTTGCATTCCTACATGGAAAGAACATTTGTAACTCTTGAAACTTTTTTCAGTATCTGAGTAGTTGGTGGGATTACACACACACACACACACACACAAACACACATACATACATCCCTACATATATATATATATATATATATATATATATATATATATATATATATATATATATATATATATATATATATAGAGAGAGAGAGAGAGAGAGAGAGAGAGAGAGAGAGAGAGAGAGAGAGAGAGAGAGAGAGAGAGAGAAGGCAGAGAGCACAGAGTGAGTTGAATAGGAAGGGATCATATTTAAAAAATGAAATTAAGGGATGAGAGAGGAATATATTGGGAGGAGAAAGGGAGAAATGGAATGAGACAAATTATCTCTCATAGAAGAGGCAAGAAAAAGACTTTTCAATGGAGAGAAAAAGGGGGGAGGTGAGAGGGAAAACATGAAGCTTACTCTCATCACATTTGACTCAAGGAAGGAATAAAATGCATACCCGTTTTGGTATGAAAGCAATCTTGCAATATAGGAAAGTGGGGGAGAAGGGGATAAGCAGGGTGGGGGAGATGATGGAAGAGAGGGGAAGGGGAGGAGGGAGCAATTAGAAGTCAACACTCTTGAGCAGGGACAAGACCAAAAAAGAGAATAGAAGCAATGGGGTGCAGGATAGCATGGAAGGAAATATAGTTAGTCTTACATAACATGACTATCATGGAAGTCATTTGCAAAACTACACAGATATATCCTATATTGAATTGTTTACTTTCCCAGTGGGGTTGGGTGGGTAGGGAGGAAGGAGGAGAAGTTGGAACTCAGAGTTTTAGGAACAGTTATTGAGTATTGTTCTTGCATGCAACTGGGAAACAAAAAATATAGGTAATGGGATATAGAAAGTTATCTTGCCCTACAGTACAAAAGAGAAGATGGGGATAAGAAAAGGGAGGAATGTTAGAAGGGAGGGCAGATTGGTGGTAGGGGTAATTAGAATGCTCTGCACTTTGGACTGGAGGGAGGGGAAAGATGGGAAGAACATTTGGAACTCAAAATTTTGTGAAAATGAATTTTGAAAACTTAAGATGGATAAACTAAAAAAAAAAAAAAAGAATAAATGACAAGGACTTTTGGAGTTTTCCCTTTTCTGGTGGGTCACTGAATTGTTAACATAAATATTTTCACCAGGATCAAAGTGAGATCATAAGAAATAATTAATTCTCTAGTTCTAAGGGATTAAAAATCAAGAAGTAAGATTTGCTGTAGGCAATTAGAGGTAGGGAGCAGTTGATATTATTAATTGTTAATTAATTAATAAATTATTATGGATATTATTAATTATGTTAATATTGAAAACAGAAAATACTGGGATTGTTTTATACATGGAACTCAGGATATTGGAGCATTGAAACTACATTTTGTACCCTCTAAATTTATATAAGGCATTTAAAATGCTTTTTGACTTTTTTCCTTCTATGTTACTAATTCTACTTTGCATTGGTTTATCAATATAGCATTCTATTCATTGTATATTTTCAAACTCGTATCAGTAAGACAAGTATATAATCACAAAATGAAACAATGATGTGGCAAAGATTTACAAGGAAATGATAGTGACTTAGATGAAACCAGAAAAGTATTTATGAAGATTACCAAAAATGGCTTAATATGTGCCAGATGTGCATTGTGGATTTTTATTATTGTTGTTATTAAATTCTTCTAAAGTAGAGAAAAGGTTACCAGTACATTACATTGATTTTCTGTTGTAGTAGAAATCTTTGAAGAGTCTTTTAAAATGAGATCTGTAGATTTCAGGTTAAAGGCTTCATTGTTTAACAAAAATTCTAATGGTCCTGGCTACCTGGGGAGGTCTTTCATTCAGGGGGCTTCTGTACAGCATACCTATCTCCTTGATAGCCTGAATGAAATCTAGATTTTGAAAATGTAAATTTCTAATGTACAATATCAGTGTATTAGAGAAATTGGAAAATGTATTATATATATGCATATATAAGCATATAGTTATTTTTTATTTACATAGTTGACTAGAAAGTTTGATTAAAAGAGGCCAAACATGGAAAATTCATATTGCTTATTCCCTTAAATATAGGAGATACAAGATCATGGAGCCAGAAGGGAACTTCTGACTGTCTGATACAAGAATGACCAGGCTTTAATACACTTTACCATGAGAAAGGAATTTTCTTAGTTGAATAAGTTGTAAACAAAGGTGAGACAAGACAATTAACAAAGTAGTGTCAGATGGAATTTATGATCCTAGGATATCTGAGTTTCTTCTATATATCGTATGTCTCTGTGATACAAGATAAGAAGAATTCCACCACTCTGGTTGCAGGCATCCTGTCATGAAGAGGTCTTTGAAAATGCTGACACAGGAAAGGACATTTTTAGAGCAAAGTAAAGTAGTCAGATTAATTAGTTTAGGCTTTGGTCCTTATCAAAGCCCCAAAATGATATATACATATGTATACACACACACACATATATAATATGTATATATATATATATTTATATATATATATATATAAATATATATATGTCAAAGGGAAGTCTTCTGTTTATTAATATGATCTATTACTCAAGATCATAGGAGGGGTAAATAGGTCAAGTACAGCTTTATTATTAGATTAGTGAAAGATACTGCTTGATAAAACCTTAAGATTCATGACAGGTAGCCTTTTCCCTTCATATTCTCATAAACTCAAAAGCTCAGACTATTATACCTAGGTGTAATTCATGCTTTTTCATAATCAACAATTGTCAGCCATTGTTTGACTACTCAGTGGCCCTGCAAATTCTCTGGTAGTAGATGCCTCATAGCTTAAAGGCATGGCTTCTAATTAACAAACATGAAAAACAATAGGAACTGACTATGATTCAATATCTTAAGGATTATCAACCACCATGCATAGATATTATTTGGGGAGGCTAAATTTTCATTGCTAAAGGTTATTCCCAAAGTTTATGTAGACTACATATTAACCTTTCTATTCATTTAATTTTTCTATTGGGGATACACAGACTAATTTTCATCTCAAGGAAGCTTGCTTCTCAATTTGGAAAGGCAACTTGAACATTTCACATCATATTCAAGATTTTTCCATCACATATTGCAGTCTACATTCTCATACATTCATCTTTAAAACAAGCAAGAAGAAAAAATTTTTTCTAAGTCATATGGTGCAGTCTACATTCTCATATATTCATTTTTAAAACAAACAAGTACTAAAAAAAGTGTTGAAAAATAAAAGCAAAGAAGTAGACCTAGCTCATAGTAGGAGAAAAAGTTCAATTGCTTCAACAAAGTAATTAGCTAGCAGCATAGCAGAATGAAAAAGTAAACTCAGCAAAGTTCTATTAACTTTGTGGAATAAATTTTAAAAATGATAGAACAATTAAAAATAAAACCTTTATTTTCTGTGACTAAGCCACTCTGTGAACATTCAAATTGTTATTTTTCAGCCTAACAATCTTCAGTTGGTACAGAAAAAAGAGCTTCCCTCAATCTTATTCCCATTGGAGTTTGCAAATTCATTTTTGAAATATATTATCTCTGTGTATGATGATTTTACTATTTATCTTCCAAACAATAAAAACTTCAAAGGAGGGAAAGCTATTTTCACTTCACTTGGATGACCAGGTCAGAACAGTCATAAAATCAAAATGATTGCTGATGATTGAACATAAGTACTTTTTAATAAAAATTTCTCTCTCCTTCTAAAACTGACTATAACTAAATTCAAACTATTTACCATCTTTATTGAACCAGTCACATTATACATGACCAGGTATGGATAGACAGCACAAGGACATTTTTATGTGCAATCACTCACTCAGAGAATACATTTCTCCTGGGGTCCATTTCAGGTTTTGAGACTCTCTCTTTTCCTCTTGAATTCTGTTTCCAACTCTAGTGGGGTGTTTTTCAGGATCAGTTAGAAATTTTGGGGTTTTATCTCACAGAAAAGTAAAGTTAGAGAGTGTTTTGTTGTATTTTATTCCTTTAGGTTTAGATACCTCCAAAGGCTTAGCCAGATCGGTTTGTGTATTAACTTGGGAGAGTAGCCAATTTCTGCTTCATCATTTGATTGAAGTTTTAGAATATTCCCTATTAAGTGTGCTTTCAAGAGGGAATAGCCTTGGCCACAGAAATAGAAGAGCAAAGGAAAGGGGGAAAGGATTCTGCTGAAGTGAGAAGTTCTCAACTTGAAAAGTTACTTTTCCAAAGCAACCACAGCCTTGACCATGGAAAAGGTTGTTATGACCAAATGAGGATCTGCCTCAGTCCACAGAATCATAATGCTAAGGAGAAAACATCCCTGACTGGGGGAGACAGAAAAGAAAAAAATCGTTGTTGGCAAGGAAAAACTGGATGAGATTACTCTCAGGAATCAATCTGTATTGGAATAAAATAAAGTGAGCATAAAGGTTTTTTCTGGCTTTTTAGAAAAACAGATAGAAATGCAAGTTTCTTTCAAGTAGGTATTATTTAATTTTTTTTGTTTGTATCCCCCAGCACCTTGTACCATAACTGCTACATGGAAGGCATTTAAGAAATGTTTGTTGGTTGACTCAAAGCATCTGTTACATGGGGGATTGCTGTTCCTTCTTCTCTAGTTCATGTTTTTGAAGTCCTATCTGATTTAAATAAATAGCCATGATAAAAAGACCATACCTCATGAATCTGGGGTACAAATCTGATAGAAAAAACTTTATTTTGATTATTATTATAAGCCATGACAGGGAGATATCAGTAGATTGAGCTTTCCTTTGTCAGTCAAATGAACTCTTAACATAATCTATGTGTAGATATCTATCTATCTATCTGTCTATCTATCTATCTATCTATCTATCTATCTATCTATCTATCTATCTATCTATCTGTCTGTCTGTCTATCATAAATTAGAGTAAGTGGAAAAGTTAATTGTGTTTAGCTGGCATGTTGTTAGTTTAGATGCGACACAAATGAAATTAGACACTTTTAGGTCATTTAATAGTTAACAAAATGAAGTTGACTCAGCCATACATTAAAAAGACAAGGATACAATATATATTTACTTTCATTTGCCTTTGTATAGAAACACATCTGTCCAGCAGGACAAGGAAGGGTGACTTGTTTGGCCTTGTTTTAGCACTGACACTGCCTGTCAGACAATTTTTCTTAAAGTCATGGAGGTGGGAAGAGAGAAAGAAAGATAGAGAGAAACACAGAGAGACAGACAGACAGACACACAAAAAGAAACAAAGGGAGCCAGAAACAGAGAGAGACAAAGACATTGTTTGTCCTCCATTTTTGAAGACGACTGATGACATCACAAGATAATGTGGTGACTTGCTCATGAATTGGCAGAGTTGTACAAAGTCTTTAGCTTCACCC